>NC_092759.1:10223164-10365664 GCF_047496795.1 Chiloscyllium punctatum
GGTGTGAGGGTGTGTGAGGGTGTGAGGGTGTGAGGGTGTGGGGTGTGGGGTGGTGTGAGGGTGTGAGGGTGTGAGGGTGTGAGGGTGTGTGGGTGTGAGGGTGTGAGGGTGTGAGGGTGTGTGGGTGTGAGGGTGTGAGGGTGTGAGGGTGTGAGGGTGTGAGGGTGTGAGGTGTGTGGGTGTGTGGGTGTGAGGGTGTGAGGGTGTGAGGGTGTGAGGGTGTGAGGGTGTGGGGGTGTGTGGGTGTGAGGGTGTGAGTGGGTGTGAGGGTGTGAGGGTGTGAGGGTGTGAGGGTGTGAGGGTGTGTGGGTGTGGGGGTGTGTGGGTGTGTGGGTGTGAGGTGTGAGGGTGTGGGGTGTGTGGGTGTGAGGGTGTGAGGGTGTGAGGGTGTGGGTGTGAGGGTGTGAGGGTGTGAGGGTGTGGGGGTGTGAGGGTGAGGGTGTGGGGTGTGTGGGTGTGTGGGTGTGTGGGGTGTGAGGGTGTGAGGGTGTGAGGGTGTGTGGTGGGGTGTGAGGGTGTGAGGGTGTGGGGTGTGAGGGTGTGGGGGTGTGTGGGTGTGGGGGTGTGAGGGGTGTGAGGGTGTGTGGGGTGTGAGGGTGTGTGGGTGTGGGGGTGTGAGGGGTGTGAGGGTGTGAGGGTGTGGGGTGTGAGGGTGTGTGGGGGTGTGGGTGTGAGGGTGTGAGGGTGTGAGGGTGTGTGAGGGTGTGAGGGTGTGGGGGTGTGAGGGTGTGGGGTGTGAGGGTGTGGGTGTGTGGGTGTGTGAGGGTGTGAGGGTGTGGGGGTGTGTGGGTGTGAGGGTGTGGGGGTGTGAGGGTGTGGGGTGTGTGGGTGTGTGGGTGTGAGGTGTGAGGGGTGTGAGGGTGTGTGGGTGTGGGGTGTGAGGGTGTGAGGGTGTGAGGGTGTGGGTGTGAGGGTGTGGGGGTGTGAGGGTGTGAGGGTGTGGGTGTGAGGGTGTGTGGGTGTGAGGGTGTGAGGGTGTGAGGGTGTGTGGGTGTGTGGGGTGTGAGGTGTGTGGGTGTGAGGGTGTGAGGGTGTGAGGGTGTGTGGGTGTGAGGGTGTGAGGGTGTGTGGGGGTGTGTGGGTGTGAGGGTGTGAGGGTGTGTGGGTGTGAGGGTGTGTGGGTGTGTGGGGTGTGAGGGTGTGAGGGTGTGAGGTGTGTGGGTGTGAGGGTGTGAGGGTGTGGGGTGTGAGGGTGTGAGGGTGTGAGGGTGTGAGGGTGTGGGGGTGTGAGGGTGTGGGGGTGTGAGGGTGTGGGGGTGTGAGGGTGTGGGGTGTGAGGGTGTGGGGTGTGTGGGTGTGAGGGTGTGAGGGTGTGAGGGTGTGAGGGTGTGAGGGTGTGGGGTGTGAGGGTGTGAGGGTGTGAGGGTGTGAGGGTGTGGGGTGTGAGGTGTGGGTGTGAGGGTGTGAGGGTGTGGGGTGTGGGGTGTGAGGGTGGTGTGGGGTGGTGGTGGGTGTGGGGTGTGAGGGTGTGAGGGTGTGTGGGGTGTGAGGGTGTGAGGGTGTGGGGGTGTGAGGGTGTGGGGGTGTGAGGGTGTGAGGGTGTGGGGTGTGTGGGTGTGGGGTGTGTGGGTGTGAGGGTGTGAGGGTGTGAGGGTGTGAGGTGTGTGGGTGTGAGGGTGTGAGGGTGTGAGGGTGTGTGGGTGTGTGGGTGTGAGGGTGTGAGGGTGTGAGGGTGTGGGGGTGTGAGGGTGTGAGGGTGTGAGGGTGTGAGGGGTGTGTGGGTGTGAGGGTGTGAGGGTGTGGGGGTGTGGGGGTGTGAGGGTGTGGGGTGTGGGGTGTGAGGGTGTGGGGGTGTGAGGGTGTGAGGGTGTGTGGGGTGTGAGGGTGTGAGGTGTGTGGGGTGTGAGGGTGTGAGGGTGTGGGGTGTGAGGGTGTGAGGGGTGTGAGGGTGTGTGGGTGTGAGGGTGTGAGGGTGTGAGGGTGTGGGGGTGTGTGGGTGTGAGGGTGTGAGGGTGTGAGGGTGTGAGGGTGTGAGGGTGTGGGGGTGTGGGTGTGAGGGTGTGGGGTGTGGGGTGTGAGGGTGTGTGGGTGTGAGGGTGTGTGAGGGTGTGTGGGTGTGTGGTGTGTGGGTGTGAGGGTGTGGGGTGTGGGTGTGAGGGTGTGAGGGTGTGTGGTGTGAGGGTGTGGGGTGTGGGTGTGAGGGTGTGAGGGTGTGGGGTGTGTGGGTGTGAGGTGTGAGGGTGTGAGGGTGTGTGGGGTGTGTGGTGTGGGTGTGGGGGTGTGAGGGTGTGAGGGTGTGAGGGTGTGTGGGGTGTGTGGGTGTGTGGGTGTGTGGGTGTGAGGGTGTGGGGGTGTGGGGTGTGAGGGTGTGGGGTGTGTGGGTGTGGGGGTGTGAGGGTGTGTGGTGTGTGGTGTGTGGTGTGTGGGGTGTGGGGTGTGAGGGTGTGTGTGGGGTGTGAGGGTGTGAGGGTGTGGTGTGGGTGTGTGGGTGTGTGGTGTGAGGGTGTGGGGGTGTGAGGGTGTGAGGGTGTGAGGGTGTGTGGGTGTGTGGGTGTGGGGGTGTGGGGTGTGAGGGTGTAGGGTGTGAGGGTGTGGGGTGTGAGGGTGTGAGGGTGTGAGGGTGTGTGGGTGTGAGGGTGTGTGGGTGTGGGGTGTGAGGGTGTGAGGGTGTGAGGGTGTGTGGGTGTGTGGGTGTGTGGGTGTGGGTGTGGGGGTGTGAGGGTGTTAGGGTGTGAGGGTGTGAGGGTGTGGGGGTGTGAGGGTGTGAGGGTGTGTGGGGTGTGAGGGTGTGGGTGTGAGGGTGTGAGGGTGTGAGGGTGTGAGGGTGTGAGGGTGTGTGGGTGTGAGGGTGTGGGGGTGTGAGGGTGTGAGGGTGTGGGGTGTGAGGGGTGTGTGGGTGTGTGGGTGTGGGGGTGTGAGGGTGTGAGGGGTGTGGGGGTGTGAGGGTGTGTGGGTGTGAGGGTGTGAGGGTGTGAGGGTGTGTGGGTGTGTGGGTGTGTGGGTGTGAGGGTGTGAGGGTGTGAGGGTGTGAGGGTGTGAGGGTGTGTGGGTGTGTGGGTGTGAGGGTGTGGGGGTGTGAGGGTGTGTGGGTGTGAGGGTGTGGGGGTGTGAGGGTGTGGGGTGTGAGGGTGTGGGGTGTGAGGGTGTGTGGGTGTGTGGGGTGTGGGTGTGTGAGGGTGTGAGGGTGTGAGGGTGTGAGGGTGTGGGGTGTGTGGGTGTGAGGGTGTGGGGGTGTGAGGGTGTGAGGGTGTGGGGGTGTGAGGGTGTGGGGGTGTGTGGGTGTGGGGGTGTGAGGGTGTGGGGGTGTGAGGGTGTGGGGGTGTGAGGGTGTGAGGGTGTGAGGGTGTGAGGGTGTGGGGGTGTGAGGGTGTGGGGGTGTGAGGGTGTGGGGGTGTGGGGGTGTGAGGGTGTGGGGGTGTGTGGGTGTGGGGTGTGAGGGTGTGAGGGGTGTGAGGGTGTGAGGGGTGTGGGGGTGTGAGGGTGTGGGGTGTGAGGGTGTGGGGGTGTGTGGTGTGGGGGTGTGAGGGTGTGAGGGGTGTGGGGGTGTGTGGGTGTGAGGGTGTGGGGGTGTGAGGGTGTGGGGGGTGTGGGTGGGGTGTGGGGTGTGAGGGTGTGGGGGTGTGAGGGTGTGAGGGTGTGGGGGGTGTGAGGGTGTGTGGGGGTGTGAGGGTGTGAGGGTGTGAGGGTGTGGGGGTGTGAGGGTGTGAGGGTGTGGGGGTGTGAGGGTGTGTGGGTGTGAGGGTGTGAGGGTGTGAGGGTGTGTGGGTGTGAGGGTGTGAGAGTGTGTGGGTGTGAGGGTGTGAGGGTGTGAGGGTGTGTGGGTGTGAGGGTGTGAGGGTGTGTGGGGTGTGAGGGTGTGTGGGTGTGAGGGTGTGTGGGTGTGAGGGTGTGGGGGTGGGGGTGTGAGGGTGTGAGGGTGTGAGAGTGTGTGGGTGTGAGGGTGTGAGGGTGTGGGGGTGTGAGGGTGTGAGGGGTGTGAGGGTGTGAGGGTGTGGGGGTGTGAGGGTGTGGGGGTGTGAGGGTGTGGGGGTGTGAGGGTGTGTGGGTGTGAGGGTGTGGGGTGTGGGGGTGTGAGGGTGTGAGGGTGTGGTGGGGTGTGAGGGTGTGAGGGTGTGGGGGTGTGAGGGTGTGAGGGTGTGAGGGGTGTGAGGGTGTGGGGGTGTGAGGTTGTGAGGGTGTGAGGGTGTGAGGGTGTGGGGGTGTGAGGGTGTGAGGGTGTGAGGGTGTGAGGGTGTGGGGTGTGGGGGTGTGAGGGTGTGAGGGTGTGAGGGTGTGAGGGTGTGGGGGTGTGAGGGTGTGAGGGTGTGGGTGTGGGGGTGTGGGGGTGTGGGGGTGTGTGGGTGTGTGGGTGTGTGTGGGGGTGTGAGGGTGTGTGGGTGTGGGGTGTGAGGGTGTGGGGGTGTGAGGGTGTGAGGGTGTGGGGGTGTGGGGTGTGAGGGTGTGAGGGTGTGGGGTGTGTGGGTGTGGGGGTGTGAGGGTGTGAGGGTGTGGGGTGTGTGGGTGTGGGGGTGTGGGTGTGAGGGTGTGTGGGTGTGAGGGTGTGGGGTGTGTGGGTGTGAGGGTGTGAGGGTGTGAGGTGTGTGGGTGTGTGGGTGTGGGGGTGTGTGGGTGTGAGGGTGTGTGGGGGTGTGAGGGTGTGAGGGTGTGTGGGTGTGAGGGTGTGGGTGTGTGTGGGGTGTGAGGGTGTGGGGTGTGGGGGTGTGGGGGTGTGAGGGTGTGGGGGTGGGGGGGTGTGAGGGTGTGGGGGTGTGAGGGTGTGGGGGTGTGGGGGTGTGAGGGTGTGAGGGTGTGGGGGGTGTGGGGTGTGGGGGTGTGGGGGTGTGAGGGTGTGGGGGTGTGTGGGTGTGGGGGTGTGGGGGTGTGAGGGTGTGAGGGTGTGGGGGGTGTGAGGGTGTGGGGGTGTGGGGGGTGTGTGGGTGTGGGGTGTGTGGGTGTGGGGTGTGGGGGTGTGTGGGTGTGAGGGTGTGAGGGTGTGGGGTGTGGGGTGTGAGGGTGTGTGGGTGTGAGGGTGTGAGGGTGTGAGGGTGTGTGGGTGTGGGGGTGTGTGGGTGTGGGGGGTGTGTGGGTGTGAGGGTGTGAGGGGTGTGGGGGTGTGGGGGTGTGAGGGTGTGAGGGTGTGTGGGTGTGGGGTGTGGGGGTGTGAGGGTGTGTGGGTGTGGGGGTGTGAGGGTGTGAGGGGGTGAGGGTGGTGGGGGTGTGAGGGTGTGAGGGGTGTGGGGGTGTGGGGGTGTGAGGGTGTGAGGGTGTGGGGGTGTGGGGGTGTGAGGGTGTGGGGGTGTGAGGGTGTGGGGGTGTGAGGGTGTGTGGGTGTGAGGTGTGAGGGTGTGTGGGGGTGAGGGTGTGGGGGTGTGAGGGTGTGTGGGTGTGGGGTGTGGGGGTGTGAGGGGGTGAGGTGTGAGGGTGTGGGGGTGTGAGGGTGTGTGGGTGTGGGGGGTGTGGGGGTGTGAGGGGGTGAGGGTGTGAGGGTGTGTGGGTGTGTGGGTGTGTGGTGTGTGGGTGTGGGGGGTGTGTGGGTGTGGGGGGTGTGAGGGTGTGGGGGTGTGTGGGTGTGTTGGTGTGTGGGTGTGAGGGTGTGGGGGTGTGGGGGTGTGGGGGTGTGTGGTGTGGGGGTGTGTGGGTGTGTTGGTATGTTGGTGTGTGGGTGTGTGGGTGTGGGGGTGTGTGGGTGTTAGGGTGTGAGGGTGTGAGGGTGTGAGGGTGTGTGGGGGTGTGGGTGTGTTGGTGTGAGGGTGTGGGGGTGTGAGGGTGTGAGGGTGTGAGGGTGTGAGGGGTGTGTGGGTGTGTGGGTGTGGGGGTGTGGGGGTGTGAGGGTGTTAGGGTGTGAGGGGTGTGAGGGTGTGAGGGTGTGAGGGTGTGAGGGTGTGGGGGTGTGAGGGTGTTAGGGTGTGAGGGTGTGAGGGTGTGAGGGTGTGAGGGTGTGAGGGTGTGTGGGTGTGTGGGTGTGTGGGTGTGGGGGTGTGGGGGTGTGAGGGTGTAGGGTGTGAGGGTGTGAGGGTGTGGGGGTGTGAGGGTGTGAGGGTGTGGGGGTGTGAGGGTGTGTGGGTGGTGTGGGTGTGAGGGTGTGAGGGTGTGGGGTGTGAGGGTGTGTGGGTGTGTGGGTGTGGGGGTGTGAGGGTGTGTGGGTGTGAGGGTGTGTGAGGGTGTGTGGGTGTGTGGGTGTGGGGGTGTGAGGGTGTGTGGGTGTGGGGGTGTGAGGGTGTGTGGGTGTGAGGGTGTGAGGGGTGTGAGGGTGTGGGGTGTGTGGTGTGTGGTGTGTGGGGTGTGAGGGTGTGAGGGTGTGAGGGTGTGAGGGTGTGTGGGTGTGTGGGTGTGTGGGTGTGAGGGTGTGGGGGTGTGAGGGTGTGTGGGTGTGAGGGTGTGAGGGGGTGTGGGTGTGGGGTGTGGGGTGTGAGGGGTGTGAGGGTGTGTGGGTGTGGGGTGTGTGGGTGTGTGGGGTGTGAGGGTGTGAGGGTGTGAGGGTGTGTGGGTGTGTGGGTGTGAGGGTGTGGGGTGTGGGGTGTGAGGGTGTGTGGTGTGGGGGTGTGAGGGTGTGGGGGTGTGTGGGTGTGGGGGTGTGAGGGTGTGGGGGTGTGTGGGTGTGGGGGTGTGAGGGTGGGGGTGTGAGGGTGTGAGGGTGTGTGGGGGTGTGAGGGTGTGGGGGTGTGAGGGTGTGGGGGTGGGTGTGGGGTGTGAGGGTGTGGGGTGTGTGTGGGTGTGGGGGTGTGAGGGGTGTGAGGGTGTGAGGGTGTGAGGGTGTGGGGGTGTGAGGGTGTGGGGGTGTGAGGGTGTGGGGGTGTGTGGGTGTGGGGGTGTGAGGGTGTGAGGGTGTGGGGTGTGTGGGTGTGAGGGTGTGGGGGTGTGAGGGTGTGGGGGTGTGTGGGTGTGGGGGTGTGAGGGTGTGGGGGTGTGAGGGTGTGAGGGTGTGGGGGTGTGAGGGTGTGGGGGTGTGAGGGTGTGAGGGTGTGAGGGTGTGGGGGTGTGAGGGTGTGAGGGTGTGGGGGTGTGAGGGTGTGTGGGTGTGAGGGTGTGAGGGTGTGAGGGTGTGTGGGTGTGAGGGTGTGAGAGGTGTGTGGGTGTGAGGGTGTGAGGGTGTGAGGGTGTGTGGGTGTGAGGGTGTGAGGGTGTGTGGGTGTGAGGGTGTGAGGGTGTGAGGGTGTGTGGGTGTGAGGGTGTGGGGTGTGGGGGTGTGAGGGTGTGAGGGTGTGAGAGTGTGTGGGTGTGAGGGTGTGAGGGTGTGGGGGTGTGAGGGTGTGAGGGTGTGAGGGTGTGAGGGTGTGGGGGTGTGAGGGTGTGGGGGTGTGAGGGTGTGGGGGTGTGGGTGTGTGGGTGTGAGGGTGTGGGGGTGTGGGGGTGTGAGGGTGTGAGGGTGTGGGGGGTGTGAGGGTGTGGGGTGTGGGGGTGTGAGGGTGTGAGGGTGTGAGGGTGTGAGGGTGTGGGGGTGGTGTGGGTGTGGGGGTGTGAGGGGGTGTGAGGGTGTGGGGGTGTGAGGGTGTGAGGGTGTGTGGGTGTGAGGGTGTGTGGGGTGTGGGGTGTGGGGGTGTGAGGGTGTGAGGGTGTGAGGGTGTGAGGGTGTGGGGGTGTGAGGGTGTGAGGGTGTGAGGGTGTGGGGGTGTGGGGGGGTGTGGGGGTGTGTGGGTGTGTGGGTGTGGGGTGTGAGGGGTGTGTGGGTGTGTGGGTGTGGGGTGTGAGGGTGTGGGGGTGTGAGGGTGTGAGGGTGTGGGGGTGTGAGGGTGTGAGGGTGTGAGGGTGTGGGGGTGTGTGGGTGTGGGGGTGTGAGGGTGTGAGGGTGTGAGGGTGTGTGGGTGTGGGGGTGTGCGGGTGTGAGGGTGTGTGGGTGTGAGGGTGTGGGGGTGTGTGGGTGTGAGGGTGTGAGGGTGTGTGGGGTGTGTGGGTGTGTGGGTGTGAGGGTGTGAGGGTGTGAGGGTGTGGGGGGTGTGAGGGTGTGGGGGTGTGAGGGTGTGAGGGTGTGGGTGTGTGTGGGGGTGAGGGTGTGAGGGTGTGGGGGTGTGGGGGTGTGGGTGTGAGGGTGTGGGGGTGTGGGGGTGTGAGGGTGTGGGGGTGTGAGGGGTGTGGGGGGTGTGGGGGTGTGAGGGTGTGAGGGTGTGGGGGTGTGAGGGTGTGGGGTGTGGGGGTGGGGGTGTGGGGTGTGAGGGTGTGGGGTGTGGGGGTGTGAGGGGGTGTGAGGGTGTGGGGGTGTGAGGGTGTGGGGGTGTGGGGGTGTGTGGGTGTGGGGTGTGTGGGTGTGGGGGGTGTGGGGGGTGTGTGGGTGTGAGGGTGTGAGGGTGTGGGGGTGTGGGGGTGTGAGGGTGGTGGGTGTGGGGTGTGGGGTGTGGGGGTGTGAGGGTGTGGGGGTGTGGGGGTGTGAGGGTGTGGGGGTGTGTGGGTGTGAGGGTGGTGAGGGTGTGGGGGTGTGGGGGTGTGAGGGTGTGGGGGTGTGTGGGTGTGGGGTGTGGGGGTGTGAGGGTGTGTGGGTGTGGGGTGTGAGGGTGTGAGGGGGTGAGGGTGTGGGGGTGTGAGGGTGTGAGGGTGTGGGGGTGTGTGGGGGTGTGAGGGTGTGAGGGTGTGGGGGTGTGGGGGGTGTGAGGGTGTGGGGGTGTGAGGGTGTGGGGGTGTGAGGGTGTGTGGGTGTGAGGTGTGGGGTGTGAGGGGGTGTGGGTGTGGGGGTGTGAGGGTGTGTGGGTGTGGGGGTGTGGGGGTGTGTGGGGGTGAGGGTGTGAGGGTGTGTGGGGGTGTGAGGGTGTGTGGGTGTGGGGGTGTGGGGGTGTGAGGGGGTGAGGGTGTGAGGGTGTGGGGGTGTGGGGGGTGTGAGGGTGTGGGGGTGTGTGGGTGTGGGGGTGTGAGGGTGTGTGGGTGTGGGGGTGTGGGGGTGTGAGGGGGTGAGGGTGTGGGGGTGTGAGGGTGTGGGGTGTGGGGGTGTGGGGGTGTGAGGGGGTGAGGGGTGTGGGGTGTGAGGGTGTGGGGGTGTGGGGGTGTGGGGGTGTGAGGGTGTGAGGGGTGTGAGGGTGTGTGGGTGTGGGGGTGTGGGGGTGTGAGGGGGTGAGGGTGTGGGGGTGTGAGGGGTGTGTGGGGGTGTGAGGGTGTGGGGTGTGAGGGTGTGTGGGTGTGGGGGTGTGGGGGTGTGAGGGTGTGGGGTGTGGGGGTGTGGGGTGTGAGGGTGTGGGGGTGTGTGGGGTGGGGTGTGGGGGTGTGGGGTGTGGGTGTGAGGGTGTGGGGGTGTGGGGGTGTGAGGGTGTGGGGGGTGTGGGGGTGTGGGGGTGTGGGTGTGGGGGTGTGGGGGTGTGGGGGTGTGGGGGTGTGAGGGTGTGGGGGTGTGAGGGTGTGGGGGTGTGGGGGTGTGAGGGGTGTGGGGGTGTGGGGGTGTGGGGGGTGTGGGGGTGTGGGGTGTGGGGGTGTGAGGGTGTGGGGGTGTGGGGGTGTGAGGGTGTGGGGGGTGTGGGGGTGTGAGGGTGTGGGGGGTGTGGGGGTGTGGGGGTGTGAGGGTGTGGGGGTGTGGGGGTGTGAGGGTGTGGGGGTGGGGGTGTGGGGTGTGGGGGTGTGGGGTGTGGGTGTGGGGGTGTGGGGGTGTGGGGTGTGGGGGTGTGGGGGTGTGGGGGTGTGGGGGTGTGGGGGTGTGGGGGTGTGGGGGTGTGGGGGTGTGAGGGTGTGGGGGTGTGGGGGTGTGAGGGTGTGGGGGTGTGGGGGTGTGGGGGTGTGAGGGTGTGGGGTGTGGGGGTGTGAGGGTGTGGGGGGTGTGGGGGTGTGGGGTGTGAGGGTGTGGGGGTGTGGGGGTGTGGGGGTGTGGGGGTGTGGGGGGTGTGTGGGGTGTGGGGGTGTGAGGGTGTGTGGTGTGGGGGTGTGTGGGGTGTGGGGGTGTGGGGGTGTGGGGGTGTGGGGTGTGGGGGTGTGGGGGGTGTGGGGGGTGTGGGGGTGTGGGGGGTGGGGGTGTGGGGTGTGGGGGTGTGGGGGGTGTGGGGTGTGGGGGTGTGAGGGTGTGGGGGTGTGAGGGGTGTGGGGGTGTGGGGGTGTGGGGTGTGGGGGTGTGGGGGGTGTGGGGGTGTGGGGTGTGGGGTGTGGGGGTGTGGGGGTGTGGGGGTGTGGGGGTGTGGGGGTGTGGGGGTGTGGGTGTGGGGGTGTGGGGGTGTGGGGGTGTGGGGGTGTGGGGGTGTGGGGTGTGGGGGTGTGGGGGGTGTGGGGGTGTGGGGGGTGGGGGGGGGGTGTGTGGGTGTGGGGGGTGTGGGGTGTGGGGTGTGGGGGTGTGGGGTGTGGGGGGTGTGGGGGTGTGAGGGTGTGGGGTGTGGGGGTGTGGGGGTGTGGGGGTGTGGGGGTGTGGGGGTGGTGGGGGTGTGGGGGTGTGTGGGTGTGGGGGTGTGGGGGGTGAGGGGTGGGGTGTGGGGGTGTGGGGGTGTGGGGGTGTGGGGGTGTGGGGGTGTGGGGGGTGTGGGGTGTGGGGGTGTGGGGTGTGAGGGTGTGAGGGTGTGGGGGTGTGGGGGGTGTGGGGGGTGTGGGGGTGTGAGGGTGTGGGGGTGTGGGGGTGTGGGGGTGTGGGGGGTGTGGGGGTGTGAGGGTGTGAGGGTGTGGGGGTGTGGGGGTGTGAGGGGTGTGGGGGTGTGGGGGGTGTGAGGGGTGTGAGGGTGTGAGGGTGTGTGGGGTGTGGGGTGTGGGGGTGTGGGGGTGTGGGGGTGTGGGGTGTGGGGGGTGTGGGGGTGTGGGGTGTGGGGGTGTGAGGGTGTGAGGGTGTGGGGTGGGGGGTGTGGGGGGTGTGGGGGGTGTGGGGGGTGGGGGGGTGTGGGGGTGTGTGGGTGTGGGGGTGTGGGGGTGTGGGGGGGTGTGGGGTGTGGTGGTGTGGGGGTGTGGGGGTGTGGGGTGTGGGGGTGTGGGGGTGTGGGGTGTGGGGGTGTGGGGTGTGGGGGTGTGGGGGTGTGTGGGTGTGGGGGTGTGGGGGTGTGGGGGTGTGAGGGTGTGGGGGGTGTGAGGGTGTGAGGGTGTGGGGGGTGTGGGGTGTGGGGGTGTGGGGTGTGGGGGTGTGGGGGTGTGGGGGTGTGGGGGTGTGGGGGTGTGGGGGGTGTGGGGGTGTGTGGGTGTGGGGGTGTGGGGGTGTGGGGGTGTGGGGGTGTGGGGGTGTGGGGGTGTGAGGGTGTGGGGGGGTGTGGGGTGTGGGGGGTGTGGGGGTGTGGGGGGTGTGGGGGTGTGGGGGTGTGGGGGTGTGGGGGTGTGGGGGTGTGGGGGTGTGGGGGTGTGAGGGTGTGGGGGTGTGAGGGTGTGAGGGTGTGGGGGTGTGGGGGGTGTGGGGGTGTGGGGGTGTGGGGGTGTGGGGGGTGTGTGGGTGTGGGGGTGTGGGGGGTGTGGGGGGTGTGTGGGTGTGGTGGTGTGAGGGTGTGGGGGTGTGAGGGGTGGGGGGGTGTGGGGGTGTGGGGGTGTGGGGGTGTGGGGGTGTGGGGGTGGGGGGGTGTGGGGGTGTGGGGGGTGTGGGGTGTGGGGGTGTGGGGGTGTGGGGGGTGTGGGGGTGTGGGGGTGTGGGGTGTGAGGGTGTGGGGGTGTGAGGGTGTGGGGGTGTGGGGTGTGGGGTGTGGGGGTGTGGGGGTGTGGGGGTGTGGGGGTGTGAGGGTGTGGGGGTGTGGGGGTGTGGGGGTGGTGTGGGGGTGGGGGGTGTGGGGGTGTGGGGGTGTGGGGTGTGGGGTGTGGGGGTGTGGGGGTGTGAGGGGTGTGTGGGGTGTGGGGGGTGTGGGGGTGTGGGGGTGTGAGGGTGTTGGGGTGTGGGGGTGTGAGGGTGTGGGGGTGTGAGGGTGTGTGGGTGTGGGGGTGTGAGGGTGTGGGGGTGTCACTAGTCCTGTATTAACATTCCTTCTAGTACCTGTATGATGACATCAGAAGATATACCATGAACATGACATTGAACTTTGCGACAATCCCAGACAATGTCACCTTTGCTCCACCAGTGGCAATAACAGCTGATGTGCATGATGTTGGTGAGTATTGTTCATCCCTCACTGTACTTTGTACATCCCCTGAAATATCAAATACTGTCTGCTTCTTTATGAGGTAAGAATAGAGTTCCTAATGGTGTGGAAACAGGCCGTTCAGCCCAACATAAGAAATAGGAGGGGAAGTAAAGGCCATTCGGCCCATCGAGTCCACTCTGCCACTCAATTATAGCTGATAGGCATTTCAATGCCACTTACTGGATTAGTGGTGCTGGAAGAGCACAGCAGTTCAGGCAGCATCCAACGAGCAGCGAAATCGACGTTTCGGGCAAAAGCCCTTTTGCCCGAAACGTTGATTTCGCTGCTCCCTGAACTGCTGTGCTCTTCCAGCACCACTAATCCAGTATTTGATTTTCAGCATCTGCAGTCATTGTTTTTACCTTATTTCAATGCCACTTACCCACACTCTCCTCATAACCCTTAATTGCTTGCGAGACTTACCTGATTGATAAGTCTAACAAGTCCACAATGATCTGTTGAAGAGCATCACACCACCCCCCCTAGCCTATAGGCCGGGATTTCCCATGGCTAACACACCCTAATCCACACATCGCAGAACACTCTGCGGTAATTTAGCGCGGCCAATTCACCCTAACCACATCTTTGGACTGTGGGAGGAAACCGGAGCACCCGGAGGAAACCCACGCAGACACAGGGAGAATGTGCAAACTCCACACAGTCAGTCGCCTGAGGCGGGAATTGAACCCGGGTCTCTGGCGCTGGGAGGCAGCAGTGCTAACCACTGAGCCACCGCGCTGCCTATATTAGCTTGAATGCAAGATACATTTAAAGTGTGGCCTCAGTGTTGGTCCTAAGACCAGATGCAGTGACTCGATGACTAGATATCACAGATCCCTGGAGCACTCACCTGAACCCTGAAGTTTCCCAGACATAGACCCTCTGTCAAGACTTATTCATTGGAACACCCAGTCTCTGAGCAGCAGAGAGAGGCAGAAACTGAGACCCAGGCAGGTGGGGAGGCATTGCAAACTGAAACCTGAAGCTCAAAGAAACGAAAAAGAAACCTCTTGCATTTAGGTAGCGCCCACCACTTGGTGCCTCAAAGCATTTAACAGCCATTCAAATTCTTTTGCAAGTATGGGCATCACTGAAGTGAGGCAGACACAACAAAATTCCCCACAACCGGGAGACTTCTGGGCAATTGGCTTTTGTGATGTTACTTTATCCAATCGGGACCTGGCCTTTGCGAGCCAAGCCAGCCCCTTTTGAAGGAGAGGTATTGATACTGGGATGCTGTGAATGACAATCCATGATCCTCATTCCACTCTGAGGTAACGAAGGACACACCACATCGTTCCAATCCAGGCAGGAACAAGGGACTTTGGTTGAATGACTCATTTGGAATGTAGGACATCAGAAAGTGTGACACCACACTGACCATCCGGGAATCCCTCAGCACTGATCCACTGACAGTGCAGCACTCCCTCAGCACTGACCCTCTGACAGTGCGGCACTCCATCAGTACTGACCCTCTGACAATACAGCACTCCCTCAGCACTGACCCTCTGACAGTGCAGCACTCCATCAGTACTGACCCACTGACAGTGCGGCACTCCCTCAGTACTGACCCTCTGAAAGTGCAGCACTCCCTCAGTACTGACCCTCTGACAGTGCGGCACTCCCTCAGCACTGACCCTCCGACAATGCGGCACTCCCTCAGTACTGACACTCCAACAGTGTGGCACTCCCTCAGTACTGACACTCCAACAATGTGTCACTCCCTCAGTACTGACCCTCTGACAGTGTGGCACTCCCTCAGTGCTGAACCTCTGACAATACAGCACTCCCTCAACACTGACCCTCTGACAGTGCGGCGCTCCCTCAGCACTGACCCTCTGACAGTGCGGCACTCCCTCAGTACTGACCCTCTGACAGTGCGGCACTCCCTCAGCACTGACCCTCAGACAGCGCAGCACTCCCTCAGCACTGACCCTCTGACAGTGCCCACTCCCTCAGCCCTGACCCTCTGAGGGTGCGGCACTCCCTCAGCACTGACCCGCTGACAGTGCAGCACTCCCTCAGTACTGACTGTCTGTCAGTGTGGCACTCACTCAGTACTGACCCTATGACGGTGCAGCACTCCCTCAGTACTGACCCTCAGTACTGAGGGAGTGCCGCACTGTCAGAAGGTCAGTGCTGAGGGAGTGCTGCACTGTCAGAGGGTCAGTGCTGAGGGAGTGCCGCACTGTCAGAGGGTCAGTGCTGAGGGAGTGCCGCACTGTCAGAGGGTCAGTGCTGAGGGAGTGCCGCACTGTCAGAGGGTCAGTGCTGAGGGAGAGCCGCACTGTCAGAGGGTCAGTGCTGAGGGAGTGCTGCACTGTCGGAGGGTCAGTGCTGAGGGAGTGCTGCACTGTCGGAGGTCAGTACTGAGGGAGTGCTGCACTGTCAGAGGGTCAGTACTGAGGGAGTGCTGCACTGTCAGAGGGTCAGTGCTGAGGGAGTGCCGCACTCTCAGATGGTCAGTGCTGAGGGAGTGGGCACTGTCAGAGGGTCAGTACTGAGGGAGTGCTGCACTGTCAGAGGGTCAGTGCTGAGGGAGTGCCGCACTCTCAGAGGGTCAGTACTGAGTGAGTGCCGCACTGTCAGAGGGTCAGTGCTCAGTGAGTGCCGCACTGTCAGAGGGTCAGTACTGAGTGAGTGCCGCACTGTCAGAGGGTCAGTACTGAGGGAGTGCCGCACTGTCAGAGGGTCAGTGCTGAGGGAGTGTCGCACTGTCAGAGGGTCAGTACTGAGTGAGTGCCGCACTGTCAGAGGGTCAGTACTGAGGGAGTGCCGCACTGTCAGAGGGTCAGTGCTGATGGAGTGCCGCACTGTCAGAGGGTCAGTGCTGAGGGAGTGCCGCACTGTCAGAGGGTCAGTGCTGAGGGAGTGCCGCACTGTCAGAGGGTGAGTGTTGAGGGAGTGCTGCACTGTCAGAGGGTCAGTGCTGAGGGAGTGCCGCACTGTCAGAGGGTCAGTGCTGAGGGAGTGCCGCACTGTCAGAGGGTCAGTGCTGAGGGAGTGCCGCACTGTCAGAGGGTCAGTGCTGAGGGAGTGCCGCACTGTCAGAGGGTCAGTGCTGAGGGAGTGCTGCACTGTCAGAGGGTCAGTGCTGAGGGAGTGCTGCACTGTCAGAGGGTCAGTGCTGAGGGAGTGCCGCACTGTCAGAGGGTCAGTGCTGAGGGAGTGCCGCACTGTCAGAAGGTCAGTGCTGAGGGAGTGCCGAGTGTTAGCTGCTGAGGTTCTTTTGAGGACGACCAGGATCCGGGGTTTAGGGCGGGGAAAGATAATTTATTATTGGTAATTTATTAATCAACATTGGTACACTGGTGATCCTTACTTTCATAGCGGGAGAGCCAGTAATCTGTGCATGAGTTCCACTGCTCCCACGTGTCCTTTTGAATTCACAAGGGAGCTGCAGCCTGTTAGTTTCCCCATGCCTTATCTGCAGTTGGTTACTACTGTACTTGCCTCTGGTTTACTGGAAGCCGTGATCTTGGATTTCGGGAGAGCGAGGGTCTGTCAATCATTGCTTCCGAAAATGCATTGGCAGCTGGAGGAGGAAAGCATTAACCAGGCACGTTGCAAAACTTGGCCATCGTCCCTTGCTGATGACCGAAAGAATTCGCCCATCCGCCCTCAGTGAGATCACTGCTTTGAATGAATCATCAGCGGGAACTCTGCTATAAAAGCAGGACTCGGCTGTTCTGTCACACACACACAACGCTCCTGCTCTGTCCTGGAGAATGCCAGCAGACACAGAGTGCAGCATCTGTTACTGCCCCTATGCCAGGAGGACTCGGAGCCCCAGGATCCTGCCCTGTGGGCACATCTTCTGCAGCCAGTGCCTCCTCACCCTGCTGTCCTCGGCGGAGCCCAGGAGCTCGGGCGCTTATGAGTTGCCGTGCCCACTGTGCCGCCAGCCAGCCCAGGCCTTGCCAGCGGGCGACGAGCTTCCGTTCCCCGTGGACCCGGCCCTTGACCGCCTGGCGCTGACCGAACGAGGCCCTGAGTCGATCGCCGAGCGAGGGCCCAAGCGGTGGGTGAGGAGCCTGAAGAGGAGGCTGGGACTTGGCAGCCTGAGACACCCGAGCTCCGACGGTGAGGAGAAGGGGCTGGGGAGGTGTGGGGGTGGCGGTGGTGGTGGTGGGGGGAGGGGGCGGGTTTGGGTGCAGGCTTTGGGTCATCGGCCCGGGCGATTGGCGCCCAATCCGTACAGGTGGGAAGCCAGCAGGAGATCAGCTCGTCGAGTGGGCGAGAGGGGCCGAACGGCCTCCGCTCCCGCAGAAGGCAAGCAGCCAGGCAGCTGGCCACATCGACCGCGGTTTTAAGGGCGACCAAGTCGGGAATGGCATCGGCTGAGAGACTGGGGAGAGGTCGCTCCCTATCCCACTTGCCCATCGGTCTCAGGGTTGTCACCAGACGCCATGAGGTGTGGGGGAGGGGACTGACCTGAACCAGCCAACATGATGCTCCTACCTGCCCCGCCCACATTGAGGTTACAGCGTGCAATTTTCACGCTGTTGCCCCAACCACTCCCTGGCACCATCATGCTGTACTTTGGGCACCAGGGTCCTGCTCTCGTGACAACTCACCACGACATCTAACTGCTGCTCCAACTTGCCGAATGACTGGTGGGGATGTGCCACGTTGGTTTGGGGCGAAATCTATTACTTCCGACAACACCTCGTGTCCTTTACCAAAGAAACCTGACGCCCATCGCTGGGGAATGAGAAGGAACCCACCCCCCCACCCTTTCCCTCAGTCAAAGATAGATCGAACCAATTCCACTGACAGCACAGCTACAAACCCATGAGGGTTAGACTGGGCAGGGACAGGGGTACTAACAGAACGTGCGAAGGGAATGGCACTTCAGTTGACCAGGGTTTAGTTTACCCAGATGTCTAGTTGACGAAGTAAAATGGTGCCAGAAACACAGGTTCAAATCCCCATGCTGACTGAGACTATCCCTCACACCTGAAGTGTGGTGACTTGCAGGTTGGGTTATCATCACTCCTCTCTCTCTCTCTCTCTCTCTCTGAGAGAGCAGTCCAATGATTCCCTGGGATTATGACCATCTCGCCTCAGGAGAGAGAACGTGATCCGGGATAAATGGCACAATTTGACCGGGGAGCCTGGGAAGAGGGGCACCTCAGGGCGTACAGTCCTGAGAGGTGCCAGCTCCAATTCAGCAGATTGTTCATAAAAACGGTGGGAGGGGGGAACTGCTAGGTTTTCCACGTCAACTCTTAAGTGACGGGACGTGACACGAAACCTCTTCTGCAGCGTTGGTTAGTCCCAAGTCAGGTTCCCGAATTCCTTCAGGGAAGGCAGAGGAGTTGGGACCGCTACTGCCTGGGGCAGAGAGGACTAAGAAGTGATTTAATCACTATCCTCTGTAATCTGGGAGGGTTTCAATGGAGGGAACAGGGAGAAACTGTTTGTACAAACCTGGAGGAGCCGGTGTTGGACTGTGGGGGTGGGGGGTGGGGGGGGGGGGAGGTGTACAAAGTGAAAAATCCCACAATGCCAGGTTATAGTCCAACAGGTTTACTTGGAAGCACTAGCTTTTGGAGCGCTGCTCCTTCCTCCAAGGGTTGTGGATCATACTCACAGGATTTATAGTCAAAGGAGTCCAGTGCCATGGAGATGTGACACAGTAAACATTCGTAGATTAAAGCTTTCATCTTTCATAATGGGTTCGGCTGCTTTCTGTTCTTCAATATGTAAATCCCAGAACCTTTTTTTTAAATTCCATTCTCAAAATAGCTCAGGTTTGCACAGGGCGGTGTTTTGGTAACCATGGTGACATAGCTTTAACCTAGTCAGTCAGGACACAGCCTGGGGCGACAGGAGGGGGATGTGTTTAACTCAGCCGGTTGTCATGAGCTACAAACACGCTGCTTTGGAAGGGCAGATTCAACAGGAACTTGCAAAAAGGGAAAACATTCACGGGAATGGTGTAACCTGAAGGGCTGGAGCCCTCGGGGTGGCACGGTGGCTCAGTGGTTAGCACCGCTGCTTCACAGCACCAGGGTCCCAGGTTCGATTCCAGCCTCGGGCGACTGTCTGTGTGGAGTTTGCACATTCCGGTTTCCTCTCACAGTCCGAAGAGGTGGATTGGCTGTGCTAAATTGCCCAAAGTGTTAGGTGTATTAGTTACTCTTCAGAGGGTCGGTGTGGACTGGTTGGGCCGAAGGGTCTGTTTTCACACTGTAGGGACGGAGGCACAGTGGTTAGCACTGCTGCCTCACAGTGCCAGAGACCCAGGTTCAATTCCCGCCTCAGGCGACTCTCTGTGTGGAGTTTGCACATTCTCCCAGTGTCTGCGTGGGTTTCCTCCGGGTGCTCCAGTTTCCTCCCACAGTCCAAAGATGTGCAGGTTAGGGTGGATTGGCCATGCTAAATTGCCCGTAGTGTTAGGTAAGGGGTAAATGTAGGGGTATGGGTGGGTTGCGCTTCGGCGGGGCAGTGTGGACTTGTTGGGCCGAAGGGCCTGTTTCCACACTGTAATGTAGTCTAATCTGATCTCTGTTTCTCAACTTTTCAGCTGTGTGTGTGGACATGCGCGATATGGTTCTGATGGCGAGTTTTCAGCTCATTTAATGTGAGTCGGAAGAGAGCTGCACCCCCCCCCCCCCCCCACCCCCAAACACCCTGGGGTGAAGCCAGGAGCAGGAGCGGGTTGACCAGAGAGCCCAGGAGGAGGCAAGGAATAGTGGACTGAGCTTGTGTGGAGACCGTGAACAAACTGCAGGTGCTGGAATCCAAAGTCGACAGGCAGGAGGCCGGAAGAACACAGCAAGCCAGGCAGTATCAGTAAGGTGCGGAAGTTGTGAGAGCAGTCAACTTCCCACCCACCAAAAACAAATCCCGAAACAACCTCCCCTTCCTGGAGAGGGTTTCCCTCCCAGCCAAACAGGTCGAAGACAGCTAGACCTCAATGTCAAGTGGGACTGTGGGAGCTAGATTTAGGCCTGGGCCTATATTGCTTCGCTCAGAACTGGGCCTGAGAGGACAGTGTTTATGTACAGTACAGAAGTCCTTAAAGGCGCCAGTTCGGCAGGTTGTTCATAAGAACGAGGGCAGTGCTCAGTTTCACACAGAGAGGAATGCAGTTTACATGAAGTTATGTGAAATCGCTTATGAAACGTTGGTTAGTCCCAAGTTGGGTTCCTGAATTCCTTCAGGGAAAGCAGAGGAGCTGAACACTGACGCTCTGAACCATATCCCATTCCCCGACCCTATTCCTCCACATTTATGCATCTGACCTACACATCCCTGAACACTAAGGGGCAATTTAACATGGCCAACTCACCTAATGTTTTTGGACTGTGGGGGGAAACCCACACAGACACGGGGGGAGGGGGGGGGGGGGGAGAATGTGCAAACTCCACACAGACAGTGGCCCGAGGCTAGAATCGAACCCGGGTCCCTGGCGCTGGGAGGCAGCAGTGCTAACCACTGAGACACCATGCCTCTCCCCACCACTGTGCTGATCTTTCATTGTTTGGGTTTTGAGGGTGATGTTGAGTTCAGTGAACAATCCCTAGAGTGAGATGTTTGTGCCAGGCTTTATGGTGAGCCTTCCAATCCAGCTTCCCCTGCGATCCTCATTGAAGACTTTTAACTGCAGCTGTTTATTTTAAATGGTGGTGTTTCCCTGTTGGCATGGCAACAGCCCCAACTGTCTGCCTCAATTTCATCAGAGCTGAAAATGTGTTGCTGGAAAAGCGCAGCAGGTCAGGCAGCATCCAAGGAGCAGGAGAATCGACGTTTCGGGCATGAGCCCTTCTTCAGGAATTTCATCGAATCCCTACAATGTGGCCCTTTGGCCCATCAAGTCAGCAGTGAACCTCTGAAGAGCATCCCATCCAGACCCACCCACTATCACCCATGGCTAACCCATCTAACCCTCTGGGCAATTTAGCACGGTCAACTCACCCAAACCTGCACATCTTTGGACTGTGGGAGGAAACCGGAGCAAACCCACACAGACACGGGGAGAATGTGCACACTCCACGCAGACAGCCACCCTCAAAGCTGGAATCGAACCCAGTCCCTGCCACTGCGGGAGGCAGCGGTGCTAACCACTGAGTCACCGTGCCTTCTCATGCGGCATGCATCCAAGTCTGTGAGTCATAGCCGTGACGAAAGTGCTTTCCAAGCTGTCAGGAAAGACAACTTGTTAATGTTTAATCAGCTCTTCAGCTGCCCGAGTTGCCAAGCGCTACAGAGAATACACACTGGCTTTGGGGAGTCTGGGATCTCCAATACCTGTGATAGATAGAGCCCGCCTGGTCACAGCAGACTGGGGCTGGAGGGGTGTGGAGTTGTAGGGGGTGTGGTCCCGTCATGCAGTGGGAGAGGGAATAAAAGAGATACCACACTCAAGTTCTGGTGAAGTGTCAGCCGACTTGAAACGTCGACTCTGCCCGACCACTCGAGTTTCGCCAGTTTCGGCAACTAATTCTATTGCCGGCTGACCAGCACATTATCTTTAATATCTGCTCCCTCCCCAGTTTGATGTCTACCTCTAACAAGCTCCCTGACTGGTCAATCTTTAAGTAGTTAACAAACTGAAGCAACTCATCCCCCAAACCAAACTCTGCCCTCCTCCCCCCCCCTCCCCCACATTTTGTTTCCTTTTGATGAAGCAAAATTGGAATTCTGGAGGGAGGGGGGGAGATCCGTTCATGGTGGACAGAATCGCTGTCATCTTCCCAACTGCTTAAATTCATGATCCGTCGGTTCTGGCCAGGGAAATCCCCCAGTGGTTTCAGAGGAAGGCTCTCAGTTCCTCCCCAAGTAAACGACCAGCTCGGACACAATTAAGGATAGTCCCCACTTGAATCTTGAGTCACTTTGCCAAACTGTGTGGTGGTTAAACGGTTAGCTTCAGCCGTGGAAGCCACTGCTTAGAAATGGACAAAAAAAACAAGAAACCGAACGTGTGCTGCCACCCCAAGATCAAATTTCACCCCCATAATCGTGTTTGTGTGGGGTAGGCGGAGTCGGAATGTTCCAGCCTGTGATTGCCAATCTCTTGTGTTCTCGAATGAATTGCTTGATTTAACCAGCACTGTAAATCATATCATATTGGTATATGTACAGAATTTGCATGAAACTGGAAGTAATTATGTATTTAATTGTTATTTAATAAATAAAAAGGCATGTTGTAAAATGAGTAACTTCATTTCAATTTTATTTGGTTTAAGGTGAGAGGGGAAAGATTGAAAAGGGATCCAAGGGGCAACCTTTTCACACAGAGGGTGGTACGTGTGAGGAATGAGCTGCCAGAGGAAGTGGGGGAGGCTGGTATTACAACATTTAAAAGGCATTTGGATGGGTACATGAAGAGGAAGGGTTTGGAGGGAGATGGGCCGGGTGCTGGCAGGTGGGACTAGATTGGGTTGGGATATCTGGTCGGCGTGGACGGGTTGGACCGAAGGGTCTGTTTCCGTGCTGTACATCTCTGTGACTCAATTATCCCCCCCCCCCGCTCTGGTAGGCCATCTGGATGCTTATTGAAGGCTGCAAAACCTGTTCCCCTCCTGCCCCAGCGCCATCCCTCTGATCACCCATGGGAATGCTCCCCAGTTGGTCAGACGGCCTGAACTACCTGTGGCTTGAGTGGGGATGTGGACGGTACCATTCTGCCACTGACCCATTCAAAGTTCACAAGGCTGAGGAGCAGGCCATTCAGCACCTTCAGCAGATCCTGTCCCCCTTTCTGCTATCGAAACTGATGTCACACTTTTCTCGGTTAATCAAAAAAAAATTTTTTAACTTTACAAAAATATAAAGTTATTGAAAATACAGCCAATAACAAATACTAGTGTCATAAAGAGGGAAAAAATACACGAATTACAATACAACTACTGTCTACTAACTACTAACCTGCCCTATAATAAAAAACAAAACCTAACACTGTGCAAAACAACACCAATAAATAAATGAGGGATGAATAGATCAAAAAAAGGAAGAAAAGCAAAAGTTAAAACACAAAAAAACCACAAAATACCTATGCTCGGCACAAAGCTCCCAAACCATAGAAGGAGAGTGTTGTATGTATACCCGTATTAACTCAGGAGACCCCCCACTCCAGGACCCAGAACTCAACAAACCTAACCAGCCGAGTTAAACAAACGTCCTAGTTAAGATAGCTGACAAATCTATATCCGAAGAATTCAAATAGGGAACACTTTGCCTTGACTCCAGCCTGTCACAACCGAAAATGGCAGAGTGTGCTGGGTTCACCAACGTGAAATGACGCTTTTTTATTTTACAACTGCTCGATTGAAAAGTCAGATGGTGACTGAGGAGGAACATTGGACTGGGAGTACAGCAGCCAGCCCCTTGAGTGTCCACCGCCGTTTGTGAAAGAGAGTTCCAAACCTCTCCCACCCTTTGTGTGCGAAAATGCTTCTTAATATCTCTCCTGAATGACCTGGCCTTAAAGTTCAAACGGATGAGGGTCAGTGCTCTTAATATCTTTGTGTCTGAACAAATATGTGTCTGTTGAATGAAGTGTTTAAAATCAGCACTAATGATCTGAATGGCTGGTTTAAAGGAGACAGAGTGTACGGGATGAAAAGGTGGTTATTTATCAACTAAACTGGGAGTGTTTGATCACAGAGTCACGCTGTCTCAGTGTTGGAACGACCTCAATGTGGTAACAGCATAAGCGAGTTCAGTCTGACGTCAAAGTTTATTAAAACTGCGAGCTAATTCTCTTACTGGCGACAATAAGCAAATCCTGATGAGGTGCTGATCAGACTGACCATGGTGGTTGGCACATTTGTCATTTGAGTCAGTGGTCCAACTTGCCACACTGCTGGAGGTGCCTTGGCTAATTGAGGGAATAAATGCTGACAGCTCCTTGTGTGGTCGGCAGTCTCGGCTGACGGGCCTCATCCTGACCCAATGGGGACAGTGCCAGGTCCACTCTGGGTGGGGAGGGGGAGGGAGGGGCATGCAATTAGTGTCCTTCAGGGGCTGGTCACACCCCTAGGCCTGGCACAGCAGCTCTTTTCATAGGTTAGAATCCCCACTGTGTGGAAAAAGGCCCTTCAGCCCAACAGGGCTATACCGACCATGAGAAGAGTAACCCACCTAGATCCATTCCTGACCCTATAATCAGATATCTGCCCCTAATGTATACATCCCACGACAAAATGGGGTAATTTAGCATGGCCAATCCACCCTAACCTACACATCCCTGAACACTATGGGGTAATTTAGCACGGCCAATCCACCCTAACCTACACATCCCTGAACACTATGGGGTAATTTAGCACGGCCAATCCACCCTAACCCACACATCCCTGAACACTATGGGGTAATTTAGCACGGCCAATCCACCCTAACCTACACATCCCTGAACACTATGGGGTAATTTAGCGTGGCCAATCCACCCTAACCTACACATCCCTGAACACTATGGGACAGTTTAGCATGGCCAATCCACCCTAACCTACACATCCCTGAACACTATGGGGTAATTTAGCACGGCCAACCCACCCTAACCTACACATCCCTGAACACTATGGGACAGTTTAGCATGGCCAATCCACCCTAACCTACACATCCCTGAACACTATGGGGTAATTTAGCATGGCCAATCCACCCAAACTGACACATCCCTGAACACTATGGCCAATTTAGTACAGCCAATCCTCCCTAACCTGCACATCCCTGAACACTATGGGGTAATTTAGCACGGCCAATCCACCCTAACCCACACATCCCTGAACACTATGGGGCAATTTAGCACGGCCAATCCACCCTAACCTACACATCCCTGAACACTATGGGGTAATTTAGCACGGCCAATCCACCCTAACCCACACATCCCTGAACACTATGGGGTAATTTAGCACGGCCAATCCACCCTAACCTACACATCCCTGAACACTATGGGGCAATTTAGCACGGCCAATCCACCCTAACCTACACATCCCTGAACACTATGGGGTAATTTAGCACGGCCAATCCACCCTAACCCACACATCCCTGAACACTATGGGGTAATTTAGCACGGCCAATCCACCCTAACCTACACATCCCTGAACACTATGGGGCAATTTAGCACGGCCAATCCACCCTAACCTACACATCCCTGAACACTATGGGGTAATTTAGCACGGCCAATCCACCCAAACTGACACATCCCTGAACACTATGGGGTAATTTAGCACGGCCAATCCACCCTAACCTACACATCCCTGAACACTATGGGGTAATTTAGCTCGGCCAATCCACCCTAACCTACACATCCCTGAACACTATGGGACAGTTTAGCATGGCCAATCCACCCTAACCTACACATCCCTGAACACTATGGGGTAATTTAGCACGGCCAATCCACCCTAACCTACACATCCCTGAACACTATGGGACAGTTTAGCATGGCCAATCCACCCTAACCTACACATCCCTGAACACTATGGGGTAATTTAGCATGGCCAATCCACCCAAACTGACACATCCCTGAACACTATGGCCAATTTAGTACAGCCAATCCTCCCTAACCTGCACATCCCTGAACACTATGGGGTAATTTAGCACGGCCAATCCACCCTAACCCACACATCCCTGAACACTATGGGACAGTTTAGCATGGCCAATCCACCCTAACCTACACATCCCTGAACACTATGGGGTAATTTCCCATGGCCAATCCACCCTAACCTACACATCCCTGAACACTATGGGGTAATTTCCCATGGCCAATCCACCCTAACCTACACATCCCTGAACACTATGGGGTATTTTAGCATGGCCAATCCACCCTAACCTACACATCCCTGAACACTATGGGGCAATTTAGCACGGCCAATCCAACCTAACCTACACATCCCTGAACACTATGGGGCAATTTAGCACGGCCAATCCACCCTAACCTACACACCCCTGAACACTATGGGGTAATTTAGCACGGCCAATCCACCCTAACCTACACATCCCTGAACACTATGGGGTAATTTCCCACGGCCAATCCACCCTAACCTATACATCCCTGAACGCTAGGGGGTAATTTAGCACGGCCAATCCATCCTCACCCACACATCCCTGAACACTATGGGGTATTTTAGCTCAGCCAACCCACCCTAATCGACACATCCCTGAAAACTATCGGGTAATTTAGCATGGCCAACCCACCCGAACCTACACATCCCTGAACACTATGGGGTAATTTAGCATGGCCAATCCACCCTAACCTACACATTGCATAACACTATGGGATAATTTATTATGGCAAATCCACTCTAACCTACACATCCCAGAACGCTATGGGTTAATTTAGCACGGTCAATCCACCCTAACCTGCACATCCCTAAACACTATGGGTAATTTAGCATGGCCAATCCAGCCTAACCTACACATCCGTGAACACTATGGGGTGATTTAGCATGGCCAATCCACCCCAACCTACACATCCCTGAACACTATGGGGCAATTTAGCACGGCCAATCCACCCCATCCTACACATCCCTGAACAATATGGGGTAATTTAGCATGGCCAATCCACCCTAACCTACACATCCCTGAACACTATGGGGTAATTTAGCACGGCCAATCCATCCTTACCTACACATCCCTAAACACTATGGGGTAATTTCCCATGGCCAATCCACCCTAGCCTACACATCCCTGAACACTATGGGGTAATTTAGCACAGCCAATCCACCCTAACCTACACATCCCTGAACACTATGGGGTAATTCAGCACGGCCAATCCACCCTAACCCACACATCCCTGAACACTATGGGGTAATTTAGCACGGCCAATCCACCCTAACCTACACATCCCTGAACACTATGGGGTAATTTAGCACTGCCAATCCACCCTAACCTACACATCCCTGAACACTATGGGGTAATTTAGCACGGCCAATCCACCCTAACCTACACATCCCTGAACACTATGGGGTAATTTAGCACGGCCAATCCACCCTAACCTACACATCCCTGAACACTATGGGGTAATTTAGCATGGCCAATCCACCCTAACCTACACATCCCTGAACACTATGGGGTAATTTAGCACGGCCAATCCACCCTAACCTACACATCCCTGAACACTATGGGGTAATTTAGCACGGCCAATCCACCCTCACCTACACATCCCCGATCACTATGGGGTAACTTAGCATGGCAAATCCACCCTAACCTACACATCCCTGAACACTATGGGGTAATTTAGCACGGCCAATCCACCCTAACCTACACATCACTGAACACTATGGGGTAATTTAGCATGGCCAATTCACCCTAACCTACACATCCCTGAACACTATGTGTAATTTAGCATTGCCAATACACCCTAACCTGTACATCCCTGAACACTATGGGGTAATTTAGCATGGCCAATCCACCCTAACCGACACATCCCTGAACACTATGGGGTAATTTCCTATGGCCAATCCACCCTAACCTACACATCCCTGAACACTATGGGGCAATGTAGCATGGCCAATCCACCCTAAACTACACATCCCTGAACACTATGGGGCAATTTAGCACGGCCAATCCACCCTAACCTACACATCCCTGAACACTATGGGGTAATTTCGCACGGCCAATCCATTCGAACCTACACATCCCTGACCACGATGGGGTAATTTAGCATGGCCAATCCACCCTAACCTAAACATCCCTGAACACTATGGGGAAAATTAGCATGGCCAATCCACCCTAACCTACACATCGCATAACACTATGGGGTAATTTAGCATGGCCATTCCACCCTAACTGACACATCCCTGAACACTATGGGGTAATTTAGCATGGCCAATCCACCCTAACCTACACATCCCTGAACACTATGGGGTAATTTAGCATGGCCAATCCACCCTAACCGACACATCCCTGAACACTATGGAGTAATTTAGCATGGCCAATCCACCCTAACCTACACATCCCTGACCACGATGGGACAATTTAGCATGGCCAATCCACCCAAACCTACACATCCCCGAACACTATGGGAAAATTTAATATGGCCAATCCACCCGAACCAATACATCCCTGAACACTATGGGGCAATTTAGCACAGCCAGTCCACCTTAACCTACACATCCCCGAATACTTTGGGGCAATTTAGCATGACCAATCCACCCTAACTTGCACATCCCTGAACACTATGAGGTAATTTAGCACGGCCAATCCACCCTAACCTACACATCCCTGAACACTATGTGGCAAATTAGCATGGATTAGTGGTGCTGGAAGAGCACAGCAGTTCAGGCAGCATCCAACGAGCAGCGAAATCGACGTTTCGGGCAAAAGCCCTTCATCAGGAATAAAGGCAGTGAGCTTGAAGCATGGAGAGATAAGCTAGAGGAGGGTGACACTACTGCGAATCCTCTTGCAAGGATGCCTGCCTTGAAGAAGTTTTCCTCCTCTCTCTACAAGAATCTCAGGGAATCCCTCTCCCACTACAACTCCCAGGTCATTTCCTCTGCTCTGAAGCTCTTCCGACCTGCCTATCTTCTTTTCCACCTATCCACTCCACCCTCTCCTCCCTGACCTATCACCTTCATCTCCGCCCCCACTCACCCATTGTACTTTATGCTACTCTCTCCCCACCCCCACCCTCCTCTAGCTTATCTCTCCACGCTTCAGGCTCACTGCCTTTATTCCTGATGAAGGGCTTTTGCCCGAAACGTCGATTTCGCTGCTCGTTGGATGCTGCCTGAATTGCTGTGCTCTTCCAGCACCACTAATCCAGTATTTGGTTTTCAGCATCTGCAGTCATTGTTTTTACCCTGGCAATTTAGCACGGCCAATCCACCCTAACCTACACATCCCTGAACACTATGGGGCAACTTAGCACGGCCAATCCACCCTAACCCACACATCCCTGAACACTATGGGGCAACTTAGCACGGCCACTCCACCCTAACCTACACATCCCTGAACACTATGGGGTAATTTAGCATGGCCAATCCACCCTAACCTACACATCCCTGACCACGATGGGGTAATTTAGCACGGCCAATCCACCCTAACCCACACATCCCTGAACACTGTGGGGTAATTTAGCACGGCCAATCCACCCTAACCTATATATCCCCGAACACTATGGGGTAATTTAGCATGGCCAATCCACCCTAACCTACACATCCTTGAACACTATGGGGTAATTTAGCATGGCCAATCCACCCTAACCTACACATCCCTGAACACTATGGGACAATTTAGCACGGCCAATCCACCCTAACCTACACATCCTTGAACACTATGGGGTAATTTAGCATGGCCAATCCACTCTAACCTACACATCCCTGAACACTATGGGGTAATTTAGCATGGCCAATCCACCCTAACCTACACATCCCTGAACACTATGGGGTAATTTAGCACGGCCAATCCACCCTAACCTACACATCCCTGAACACTATGGGGTAATTTAGCATGGCCAATCCACCCTAACCCACACATCCCTGAACACTATGGGGCAACTTAGCACGGCCAATCCACCCTAACCCACACATCCCTGAACACTATGGGGCAACTTAGCACGGCCACTCCACCCTAACCTACACATCCCTGAACACTATGGGGTAATTTAGCATGGCCAATCCACCCTAACCTACACATCCCTGACCACGATGGGGTAATTTAGCACGGCCAATCCACCCTAACCTACACATCCCTGAACACTATGGGGTAATTTAGCACGGCCAATCCACCCTAACCTACACATCCCTGAACACTATGGGACAGTTTAGCATGGCCAATCCACCCTAACCTACACATCCCTGAACACTATGGGGTAATTTAGCATGGCCAATCCACCCAAACTGACACATCCCTGAACACTATGGCCAATTTAGTACAGCCAATCCTCCCTAACCTGCACATCCCTGAACACTATGGGGTAATTTAGCACGGCCAATCCACCCTAACCCACACATCCCTGAACACTATGGGACAGTTTAGCATGGCCAATCCACCCTAACCTACACATCCCTGAACACTATGGGGTAATTTCCCATGGCCAATCCACCCTAACCTACACATCCCTGAACACTATGGGGTAATTTCCCATGGCCAATCCACCCTAACCTACACATCCCTGAACACTATGGGGTATTTTAGCATGGCCAATCCACCCTAACCTACACATCCCTGAACACTATGGGGCAATTTAGCACGGCCAATCCAACCTAACCTACACATCCCTGAACACTATGGGGCAATTTAGCACGGCCAATCCACCCTAACCTACACACCCCTGAACACTATGGGGTAATTTAGCACGGCCAATCCACCCTAACCTACACATCCCTGAACACTATGGGGTAATTTCCCACGGCCAATCCACCCTAACCTATACATCCCTGAACGCTAGGGGGTAATTTAGCACGGCCAATCCATCCTCACCCACACATCCCTGAACACTATGGGGTATTTTAGCTCAGCCAACCCACCCTAATCGACACATCCCTGAAAACTATCGGGTAATTTAGCATGGCCAACCCACCCGAACCTACACATCCCTGAACACTATGGGGTAATTTAGCATGGCCAATCCACCCTAACCTACACATTGCATAACACTATGGGATAATTTATTATGGCAAATCCACTCTAACCTACACATCCCAGAACGCTATGGGTTAATTTAGCACGGTCAATCCACCCTAACCTGCACATCCCTAAACACTATGGGTAATTTAGCATGGCCAATCCAGCCTAACCTACACATCCGTGAACACTATGGGGTGATTTAGCATGGCCAATCCACCCCAACCTACACATCCCTGAACACTATGGGGCAATTTAGCACGGCCAATCCACCCCATCCTACACATCCCTGAACAATATGGGGTAATTTAGCATGGCCAATCCACCCTAACCTACACATCCCTGAACACTATGGGGTAATTTAGCACGGCCAATCCATCCTTACCTACACATCCCTAAACACTATGGGGTAATTTCCCATGGCCAATCCACCCTAGCCTACACATCCCTGAACACTATGGGGTAATTTAGCACAGCCAATCCACCCTAACCTACACATCCCTGAACACTATGGGGTAATTCAGCACGGCCAATCCACCCTAACCCACACATCCCTGAACACTATGGGGTAATTTAGCACGGCCAATCCACCCTAACCTACACATCCCTGAACACTATGGGGTAATTTAGCACTGCCAATCCACCCTAACCTACACATCCCTGAACACTATGGGGTAATTTAGCACGGCCAATCCACCCTAACCTACACATCCCTGAACACTATGGGGTAATTTAGCACGGCCAATCCACCCTAACCTACACATCCCTGAACACTATGGGGTAATTTAGCATGGCCAATCCACCCTAACCTACACATCCCTGAACACTATGGGGTAATTTAGCACGGCCAATCCACCCTAACCTACACATCCCTGAACACTATGGGGTAATTTAGCACGGCCAATCCACCCTCACCTACACATCCCCGATCACTATGGGGTAACTTAGCATGGCAAATCCACCCTAACCTACACATCCCTGAACACTATGGGGTAATTTAGCACGGCCAATCCACCCTAACCTACACATCACTGAACACTATGGGGTAATTTAGCATGGCCAATTCACCCTAACCTACACATCCCTGAACACTATGTGTAATTTAGCATTGCCAATACACCCTAACCTGTACATCCCTGAACACTATGGGGTAATTTAGCATGGACAATCCACCCTAACCGACACATCCCTGAACACTATGGGGTAATTTCCTATGGCCAATCCACCCTAACCTACACATCCCTGAACACTATGGGGCAATGTAGCATGGCCAATCCACCCTAAACTACACATCCCTGAACACTATGGGGCAATTTAGCACGGCCAATCCACCCTAACCTACACATCCCTGAACACTATGGGGTAATTTCGCACGGCCAATCCATTCGAACCTACACATCCCTGACCACGATGGGGTAATTTAGCATGGCCAATCCACCCTAACCTAAACATCCCTGAACACTATGGGGAAAATTAGCATGGCCAATCCACCCTAACCTACACATCGCATAACACTATGGGGTAATTTAGCATGGCCAATCCACCCTAACTGACACATCCCTGAACACTATGGGGTAATTTAGCATGGCCAATCCACCCTAACCTACACATCCCTGAACACTATGGGGTAATTTAGCATGGCCAATCCACCCTAACCGACACATCCCTGAACACTATGGAGTAATTTAGCATGGCCAATCCACCCTAACCTACACATCCCTGACCACGATGGGACAATTTAGCATGGCCAATCCACCCAAACCTACACATCCCCGAACACTATGGGAAAATTTAATATGGCCAATCCACCCGAACCAATACATCCCTGAACACTATGGGGCAATTTAGCACAGCCAGTCCACCTTAACCTACACATCCCCGAATACTTTGGGGCAATTTAGCATGACCAATCCACCCTAACTTGCACATCCCTGAACACTATGAGGTAATTTAGCACGGCCAATCCACCCTAACCTACACATCCCTGAACACTATGTGGCAAATTAGCATGGATTAGTGGTGCTGGAAGAGCACAGCAGTTCAGGCAGCATCCAACGAGCAGCGAAATCGACGTTTCGGGCAAAAGCCCTTCATCAGGAATAAAGGCAGTGAGCTTGAAGCATGGAGAGATAAGCTAGAGGAGGGTGACACTACTGCGAATCCTCTTGCAAGGATGCCTGCCTTGAAGAAGTTTTCCTCCTCTCTCTACAAGAATCTCAGGGAATCCCTCTCCCACTACAACTCCCAGGTCATTTCCTCTGCTCTGAAGCTCTTCCGACCTGCCTATCTTCTTTTCCACCTATCCACTCCACCCTCTCCTCCCTGACCTATCACCTTCATCTCCGCCCCCACTCACCCATTGTACTTTATGCTACTCTCTCCCCACCCCCACCCTCCTCTAGCTTATCTCTCCACGCTTCAGGCTCACTGCCTTTATTCCTGATGAAGGGCTTTTGCCCGAAACGTCGATTTCGCTGCTCGTTGGATGCTGCCTGAATTGCTGTGCTCTTCCAGCACCACTAATCCAGTATTTGGTTTTCAGCATCTGCAGTCATTGTTTTTACCCTGGCAATTTAGCACGGCCAATCCACCCTAACCTACACATCCCTGAACACTATGGGGCAACTTAGCACGGCCAATCCACCCTAACCCACACATCCCTGAACACTATGGGGCAACTTAGCACGGCCACTCCACCCTAACCTACACATCCCTGAACACTATGGGGTAATTTAGCATGGCCAATCCACCCTAACCTACACATCCCTGACCACGATGGGGTAATTTAGCACGGCCAATCCACCCTAACCCACACATCCCTGAACACTGTGGGGTAATTTAGCACGGCCAATCCACCCTAACCTATATATCCCCGAACACTATGGGGTAATTTAGCATGGCCAATCCACCCTAACCTACACATCCTTGAACACTATGGGGTAATTTAGCATGGCCAATCCACCCTAACCTACACATCCCTGAACACTATGGGACAATTTAGCACGGCCAATCCACCCTAACCTACACATCCTTGAACACTATGGGGTAATTTAGCATGGCCAATCCACTCTAACCTACACATCCCTGAACACTATGGGGTAATTTAGCATGGCCAATCCACCCTAACCTACACATCCCTGAACACTATGGGGTAATTTAGCACGGCCAATCCACCCTAACCTACACATCCCTGAACACTATGGGGTAATTTAGCATGGCCAATCCACCCTAACCCACACATCCCTGAACACTATGGGGCAACTTAGCACGGCCAATCCACCCTAACCCACACATCCCTGAACACTATGGGGCAACTTAGCACGGCCACTCCACCCTAACCTACACATCCCTGAACACTATGGGGTAATTTAGCATGGCCAATCCACCCTAACCTACACATCCCTGACCACGATGGGGTAATTTAGCACGGCCAATCCACCCTAACCTACACATCCCTGAACACTGTGGGGTAATTTAGCACGGCCAATCCACCCTAACCTATATATCCCCGAACACTATGGGGTAATTTAGCATGGCCAATCCACCCTAACCTACACATCCTTGAACACTATGGGGTAATTTAGCATGGCCAATCCACCCTAACCTACACATCCCTGAACACTATGGGACAATTTAGCACGTCCAATCCACCCTAACCTACACATCCCTGAACACTATGGGGTAATTTAGCATGGCCAATCCACCCTAACCTACACATCCCTGAACACTATGGGGTAATTTAGCACGGCCAATCCACCCGAACGTACACATCCCCAAATACTATGGGGCACATACACACTCACACACACACACTCACACACACACTCACACACACACACACACCCACAGACTCACACTCACTCACACACACCCTCACACACACTCACGCACACACACACCTTCACACACACAGACACACACACCCTCACACACACTCTCACACACACTCTCACGCACACTCACACACACTCACTCAGACGCACCCACACACTCCCACACACACACTCACACACACTCACTCAGACGCACCCACACACTCCCACACACACACTCACACACACTCACACATTCTCACCCACTCTCACTGACATGCTCACACACACTCACACCCTCACACACACACTCACTCACTCACATACACTCACTCCCTCACACACCCTCACAGACACACTCACCCACACACTCACACACACACATTCACACACAGTCTCACACACACACCCTCACACACTCACACACGCACACCCTCACACAAACTCACACGCACGCTCTCACACACACACTCACCCACACAGTCACACGCACTCACACACACTCACACACACACACACTCACACACACTCTCACACACACTCACACATACAGACACCCACACTCACATGCACTTACACACACTCAAACACACACTCACACACACACCCTCACACACACTCAAACACACACCCACACACACCCTCACACACACTCTCACGCACTCTCACACACACTCATACGCACACACCTAAACACACTCTCACACACACACTCACACACACATTCATACACACCCTCACACACACACTCACACACACTCACTCACACGCACCCTCACACACACTCACACTCTCACACACACACACACCCTCACACACACACTCACACACACTCACTCCCTCACACATACACACACACACCCTCACACACACACACACACATACACACGCACATTCACACACACACAGACCCTCACACACACTCACACACACCCTCACACCCACTCACATGCTCACTCACACACACTCACACGCACACACTCACACACACTCACAAATACACACGCACATTCACACACACACCCTCACACACAGTCACACACACCCTCACACACACTCACATGCTCACTCACACACACTCACACACACACACTCACACCCTCACACACACACACTCACACACTCACTTCCTCACACCCTCACACATACACACTCACACACACACACACACACACTCACACACACCTTCACTCACACTCACACACACACCCTCACTCACACCCACACACATACACCCTCACACACACACACGCTCACGCACACACCCTCACACACACCCTCATACACTCACTCACATGCTCACTCACACACACTCACACACACACACTCACACACACACTCACTTCCGCACACCCTCACACACACACTCACTCACACACACCCCCTCACATACACCCTCACACACACCCACACACACGCTCACACACACCCTCACACACACCTTCACTCACACTCACACACAAACACTCACACGCACACACTCACACATACAAACCCTCATACACACCCTCACTCACACACCCTCACACACACACTTACACACGCACTCGCACACACACACACTCACACACACTCACACATACTCACCCACACTGACTGAGATGCTCACACACACTCACACCCTCACACACACTCACTCACTCACACACACTCACTCCCTCACACACCCTCACAGACACACTCACCCACACTCACACACACACTCACACACACACATTCACACACACTCTCACACACACACCCTCACACACTCACACACGCACACCCTCACACAAACTCACACGCACGCTCTCACACACACTCACCCACACAGTCACACGCACTCACACATACAGACACACGCACTCACACGCACTTACACACACACTCAAACACACACTCACACACACACCCTCACACACACTCAAACACACACCCACACACACCCTCACACACACTCTCACACACTCCCACGCACACACCTAAACACACTCTCACACACACACTCACACACACACTCATACACACCCTCACACACACTCACTCACATGCACCCTCACACACACTCACACGCTCACACACACACTCACATGCTCACACACACACACACACTCACATGCTCACACACCCTCACACACACTCACACATACACACGCACATTCACACATACATAGACCCTCACACACACTCACACACACCCTCACACACACTCACATGCTCACTCACACACACTCACACATACACACGCACATTCACACACACATAGACCCTCACACACACTCACACACACCCTCACACACACTCACATGCTCACTCACACACACTCACACACACTCACAAATACACACGCACATTCACACACACACCCTCCCACACATCCTCACACACACTCACATGCTCACTCACACACACTCACACACACACACTCACACCCTCACACACACACACTCACACACTCACTTCCTCACACCCTCACACATACACACTCACTCACACACACACACACACTCACACACACACTCACATGCTCACACACCCTCACACACACACTCACACATACACACGCACATTCACACACACATCGACCCTCACACACACTCACACACACCCTCACACACACTCACCTGCTCACTCACACACACTCACACACACACACTCACACCCTCACACACACACACTCACACACTCACTTCCTCACACCCTCACACATACACACTCACTCACACACACACTCACACACACCCTCACTCACACTCACACACACACCCTCACTCACACCCACATACATACACCCTCACACACACACACGCTCACGCACACACCCTCATACACCCTCATACACTCACTCACATACTCACTCACACACACTCACACACACACACTCACACACACACTCACTTCCGCACACCCTCACACACACACTCACTCACACACACACCCTCACATACACCCCCACACACACACTCACTCACACACACACCCTCACATACACCCTCACACACACCCTCACACACACGCTCACACACACACCCTCACACACACCTTCACTCACACACAAACACTCACACACACTCACACATGCAAACCCTCATACACACCCTCACTCACACACCCTCACACACACACACTTACACACGCACTCACACACACCCTCACACACACTCACACATACACACGCACATTCACACATACATAGACCCTCACACACACTCACACACACCCTCACACACACTCACATGCTCACTCACACACACTCACACATACACACGCACATTCACACACACATAGACCCTCACACACACTCACACACACCCTCACACACACTCACATGCTCACTCACACACACTCACACACACTCACAAATACACACGCACATTCACACACACACCCTCCCACACATCCTCACACACACTCACATGCTCACTCACACACACTCACACACACACACTCACACCCTCACACACACACACTCACACACTCACTTCCTCACACCCTCACACATACACACTCACTCACACACACACACACTCACACACACACTCACATGCTCACACACCCTCACACACACACTCACACATACACACGCACATTCACACACACATCGACCCTCACACACACTCACACACACCCTCACACACACTCACCTGCTCACTCACACACACTCACACACACACACTCACACCCTCACACACACACACTCACACACTCACTTCCTCACACCCTCACACATACACACTCACTCACACACACACTCACACACACCCTCACTCACACTCACACACACACCCTCACTCACACCCACATACATACACCCTCACACACACACACGCTCACGCACACACCCTCATACACCCTCATACACTCACTCACATACTCACTCACACACACTCACACACACACACTCACACACACACTCACTTCCGCACACCCTCACACACACACTCACTCACACACACACCCTCACATACACCCCCACACACACACTCACTCACACACACACCCTCACATACACCCTCACACACACCCTCACACACACGCTCACACACACACCCTCACACACACCTTCACTCACACACAAACACTCACACACACTCACACATGCAAACCCTCATACACACCCTCACTCACACACCCTCACACACACACACTTACACACACACTCACACACACAATTACACACACACCCTCACACACACTCACTCACGCACTCACACACACACCCTCACACACACCGTCACTCGCACTCTCATTTACACCCACATACACACACTCCCTCATACACACACACACGCTCACGCACACACCCTCACACACACCCTCACACACTCACTCACACACACACACTCACACACACACTCACACACTCACTTCCGCACACCCTCACTCACACCCACACACACACACCCTCACACACACCCTCACACACTCACTCACACACACTCCCTCACACACCCTCACACACACACTCACACATACACTCGCACTCACACACCCTCACACACACTCCCTCACACACCCTCACACACACCCTCACACACACACTCACACATACACTCGCACTCACACACCCTCACACACACTCACTCGCATACCCTCACACGCACCCTCAATCACACTCACACACAAACACTCACACACACTTACACACACACCCTCACACACACTCACACACATCCTCACACACAAACACTCACACACACTCACACACACACCCTCACACACACTCACACACATCCTCACACACACACTCACACTTACATTCACACACACACCCTGACACACACACTCACACACACACTTACACACACACTCACACACACACCCTCACACACACACTCACATACACACACTCACACACCCATTCACACACACGCACCCTGACACACACACTCACACACACACTTACACACACACACTCGCACATGCACTCACACACACCCTCACACACACACACGCACACACACTCTCTCTCACTCACACACACTCACAAATACACACACTCACACATACACACTCACACACACACTGACACACACACACCCTCGCACACACACTCACACACACACACCGTCACACACACACTCACACACACACTCACACACACACTTACATACACACTCATACACTCACACATACACACACACACTCACATGCTCACTCACACACACACACACACTCGCACACCCTCACACACTCACATACTCACTCCCCCTTACCCTCACACACACACTTACACACACATTCACACACACGCACTCACACTCCCACACCCTCAGACTGACTCACACACACACTCACTCACACACACACACCCTCACACACGCACACTCACACACTCACACTCACACACCCTCAGACACACTCATACACACACTCACACACACACGCACTCACACACACACACACTCACGCACACACACCTTCACACACACACAACACTCACACATACACACACACTGCCTCACACACACTCACACACACACTGCCTCACACACACTCACACACACACTGCCTCACACACACTCACACACACAGACACCAGCTCTCACTGGCTGACTCCATCCTGAACCCCCCGAGTGAAGCTGCGTCTGGCCTTTTTCAGCAGCGTTCGAGTGTTGTCATGTGCAGACAGGTATTCGGGAAGGAATCACCCCCATAGCAATGGTTTACCAGCAAGCGAGGTCTTCAAGGCTGACCATTTACTGCATGTCCCACACATTGGGTGAAGAGGGTGGGGGTAGGGTGGTGCATCGGTGGGGGGGCTTACTGTTTAACCTCACTATGGACATCCAGTAGGGTTTGTTCCAAATGGGCCAGGAATGTGACAGATCAGGGCAGCTTGGCACTGAAATTATACAACATCACAAAATAGGCCATTTGGCCCGTTGACCCTGTACTATCTCTCAGTAAGGGTTGTCCACTCTCTCTCATTCTTAGGCTCCCCTATCCATGCTCCATTTCTCTTTGAAATGTCTATTGCTTATTCTCCGAACGCAAAGGGGGATATTTGGCCCTTCGGGTGGGTGCTGGCTCTCTATCAGAGGGATTCACTGTGGGCCATTTCCCAGCTTCGCATGGTAACCCTGTGCATTTATTGAACAGTCTCAGTGCCTGTGGGAAATCTGAGTCCAAGCTGCCTAATCTCTGGGCATCAGGATTTGGAGATGCCGGTGTTGGACTGGGGTGTACAAAGTTAAAAATCACACAACACCAGGTTATAGTCCAACAGGTTTATTTGGAAGCACTAGCTTTCGGAGCGACGCTCCTTCATCAGGTGGTTGTGGAGAATAAGATCGTAAGACACCGGATTTATAGCAAAAGTTTACAGTGTGATGTCACTGAAGCGATATATTGAAAAAGACCTGGGTTGTGTGTTAAGTCTCTCAGCTTTTAGAATGACCATGTTGATTCACCTCAGGCAGTGCATTCCAGGCTCGAACCACTCGTGGTGAGAGAAGGGGTGTCTCTTTTCTGCTGCCCGTGCCTGTCTTGTCAAATTATTTGGGGGCCGCAGTCTCTCCACCCTCCCAGCAGCCCGAAAGGTTTGTCCCTGTCTGGTCAGAAGCCCCGTTGGTGATGGACATCCCAGGGGGAAAGTGAGGGCTGCAGATGCTGGGGGGGTCAGAGTCGAGAGTGAGGTGCTGGAAAAGCACAGCAGGTCAGGCAGCATCCGAGGAGGAGGAGAGACGACGTTTCTGGCCGGAGTCCTTCATCAGGAATGGGGAAGGGAGCCTCTAGGGGGTGGAGAGATAAATGGGAGGGGAGGGGGGGAGGGAGGTTGGAGCTGGAGAGAAGGTAGGTGAGAGTTCAATAGGTGGTGGAGGTGAGGATCCTATCCCAGTCTCCCTGAGAGCTCTGCTCAATTTTTTTTGAAAAGTTCTTTCACAAGATGGGGGTGCTTCTCGCTGGGCCAGCATTTATAGTCCATACCTGATTGCTCAGAGAACAGTCAGCCATATTGAAGTGTGCAGTCTCTCTCCAATTCAAGGTAATGTACAGTAGCAATGAGGATCTGTGATCCACTGTGACTCATAAACATTCACCCAGTCCTTTTGACCGAGTCTATTGTATTTATTATTGATCCCAGTAGGCTCTTTCCATACCGGAGCGGTGACTCAGTGGTTAGCACTGCTGCCTCACGGTGCCAGAGACCCGGGTTCAATTCCCGCCTCAGGTGACTGTCTGTGTGGAGTTTGCACGTTCTCCCCGTGTCTGCGTGGGTTTCCTCCGGGTGCTCCGGTTTCCTCCCACAGTCCAAAGACCTGCAGGTCAGGGTGGATTGGCCGTGGGAAATTGTCCCGATGTGCGGGTTAGGGAGGATTGGCCATGGGAAATTGCCCCGTAGTGTTCAGTGCATTAGTCAGAGGGAAATGGGTCTGGGTGGGTTACTCTTCGGAGGGTCGGTGTGGACTTGGTGGGCCGAAGGGCCTGTTTCCACAGTGTAGGGAATCTAATCTAATCATCCCACTCCACCTTCCAAATCCATGCCCTCCTGACTCCCTGTCCACCATCTACCAGGAACAAGTCAGGAATGTGAGGGATCACATGGATGAGTGCAGGGAGCAGCACCTTCCCACACCATTCGTTCCTGATGCTGGGCTCTTGACCGAAACGTCGACTCTGCTGCTCCTCGGGCGCTGGCTGACCTGCTGTGCTTTTCCAGCACCACACTCTTTGACCATTCAGGACAAAACAGCCCTGCTTGATTGGCACCACATCCACAAACCTCCTCTCCCTCTACCGCCAAAGTACAGTAGGATCAGGGTATACTATGAGATGCAATGCAGAAATTCACAAAGGATCCTTAGACAGCACCTTCGAAACCCTTGGCCACCTCCAAATGGTAAGGTCCTAGGGAGTGTTGCTGAACAAAGAGACCTTGGAGTGCAGGTTCATAGCTCCTTGAACGTGGAGTCGCAGGTAGATAGGATAGTGAAGAAGGCGTTTGGTATGCTTTCCTTTATTGGTCAGAGTATCGAGTACAGGAGTTGGGAGGTCAAGTTGCGGCTGTACAGGACATTGGTTAGGCCACTGTTGGAATATTGTGTGCAATTCTGGTCTCCTTCCTATTGGAAAGATGTTGTGAAACTTGAAAGGGTTCAGAAAAGATTTACAAGGACGTTGCCAGGGTTGGAGGATTTGAGCTACAGGGAGAGGCTGAACAGGCTGGGGCTGTTTTCCCTGGAGCGTCGGAGGCTGAGGGGTGACCTTATAGAGGTTTATAAAATCATGAGGGGCATGGATAGGGTAAATAGACAAAGTCTTTTCCCTGGGGTCGGGGAGTCCAGAACTAGAGGGGCATAGGTTTAGGGTGAGAGGGGAAAGATATAAAAGAGACCTAAGGGGCAACCTTTTCACACAGAGGGTGGTACATGTATGGAATGAGCTGCCAGAGGATGTGGTGGAGGCTGGTACAATTACAACATTTAAGAGGCATTTGGATGGGTATATGAATAGGAAGGGTTTGGAGGGATATGGGCCGGGTGCTGGCAGGTGGGACTAGATTGGGTTGGGATGTCTGGTCAGCATGGACGGGTTGGACCAAAGGGTCTGTTTCCGTGCTGTACATCTCGATGATTCTGTGACTCAATGGCAGCAGATATATGACCTTCGTTCGTTCCTTACCCTCATTCACCATCCCAACTTGGAAATATATCACTGATGTTTCAATGTTCTGGAATTCCCTCCCTAATAACATTGTAGAACAGTTTGTGACAGCACATGGAGTCCAGCGGTTCAAGAACACAGCTCAGCATCACCATTCTCAAGGGAGAATGAGGAATGGGCTTTAAGTGTTGGCCAAGCCAGTGTCAATCAGTAAATGAAAACTTTAAAAATTAACATTGGCTTAGATTCGGGTCCTTCAGTTGACTGACTGTCTGGCTGACCAGTTATAAATCCACAATTATCTTTTGTTGATGAAGGAGGGTGCTGGAAAAGCACAGCAGGTCAGGCAGCCAGTGAGGAGCAGGAGAGGGAATGTTCCCGGCATAACCCTACATCAGGACTCAGTTAATTTTTAACAACATTGCTGGTGTTGAACACTAACACATTTCCTCTTGCCCTGAAATGTACGTCTCAAGCACCTCCATCTAGCTCTCTTCCTTTAACTGCTAGAAGAACAGAAGGAGGCCATTCAGCCCCTCAATGCCTGTCGATCATTATTGTTCTGGATGCTAGCCCATCGACATGGCTTGGGTCAATGGTCCAACCACAAAATGACCTCACACATTTTGATGTTCTTCAATTGTCGCCCAGCCTCAATTTGTTTTGAGGAAGGACTTTTCAGAAGCTGGTACACTCATGCCCCAAGAGGGCGACCATCCAAGAAAGCGTCCATTCTACCCATCTCTGTCTCTTTAAAAAGATCGATCCACTTAGTTCTACTGTCTCATCTGCTCTTGCCCCCCCACCCAGGTCTCTGCAAATTCCTCCTTGTGAAAGCTCCTCTTGAATCTGTGTTCACCGCCCTTTCAGGGCAGTTCGATGGGGGGTCATGGCCCTAGTGGTATTACCACTGGACTGTTAGTCCAGAGACGATAAAGTGTGATGCTGGAAAAAAAAACGGCAGATCGGGGTAATTCAGCCAATGTTGCATCAGGATTATTAATCCAGAGACCCAGGTAATGGTCTGGGGTCCCTCGCCAGATGGTGGATTCGAACTGAATTAAAGTCTGGAATTAAGAGTCGAGTCCATTGACAGATGTTGGAAAAGCCCATCTGATTCACCAATGTCCTTCAGGGAAGGAAGCTGTCCTCTCTACCCTGGTCTGGCCTACGTGTGTGACTCCAGACCACAGCAATGCGGTTGGCTCTTAAACTGCCCTCTGGGCAATTAGGGATGGGCAATAGATGCTGGTAGAGGCTGGGACGCCCTCATCCTGTGAATGAAGTTCTAGATGACAACAATTCACTAGCAACTGCTGCTCCCCCTCACATTCCCCTTGGCTGATTCTCTGCTGTGTTCCCTCTAGTGACTGAACAACCCACACCCCCAGAAACAATTTCCCCTCAATCGCTCAATCGAAACGATTTTGAACGCCTCGATTCAATGCTCCCCCTTAACCTTCTCCGCCCCAAGGAGGGCAATCCCAGTTTCTGCAGTCTTTCTTTTTGGGTGGTTGACCTGATTGGCATAATACATAATGCCAGGAGCCAAGAAAGGCACAGCACTGCAAACAAGAGCTGTTTGCACTGTATCTACTGATGTGCATTAACAAGACGACTCAAGGGAATGGGAGGTGTGGAAAATTACAAGCTCCTGCAGGGCAGGTAATTGTACCAGAGCTGTCACAGTCACCGCTGAGGTCTGGATTGAGAACAGCTAATCCTGAGCTTGAGATATTTCCAGGTGGACAATTCCTCCCTTCCCCTCTGCGATGAGGCACCAGAAGTCGACTCCATAAGCATCCGGAAGTCCTGATTAATTTAGGATACTCCCGATACAGTGGCAACACCTGTGGAAGGTAAGCGCACAGTGACAAGGGCAAGTTGTGTCTTACATCTAACGCTCCTTGTAATCCCGAGGCTACGGGAATGAATAGGGATGGCTGATGCTCAAATGGATAATGGATCAGAAGGGGGAGGGGTTTAGGCTTTGGGGGGCTCAATGCACACACAAATTAGGAGCAGGAGAAGGCAACTCAGCCCCTCTTCTACGATTCAATAAGATCGCAGTGCTGTCTCAAACCTCAAAGTCTTGACATGAAGGTGCCGGTGTTGGACTGGGGTGGACAAAGCTAAAAATCCCACAACACCAGGTTATAGTCCAACAGGTTCAATTGGAAGCACTAGCTTTTGGAGCATCACTCCTTCATCAGATGGTTGTCTCCTGATTGTCAATCACCCGATGAAGGAGCGTCGCTCCGAAAGCTAGTGCTTCCAAATAAACCTGTTGGACTATAACCTGGTGTTGTGTGATTTTTAAAATGTTCCTGTCTGACCCCCCCCCAACCTCCTGAAACCCTCGCTCCCTTACCAATATCCACACAGGCTGTGAATCTGACAAATTCAACCCTCACTACATTCAATAATACAGGCTCCCCTTTCCCCCAGGTTGGGGATGGTTGTAAGATTAGGGGGCATTTGAAGGTGAGAGGAGAAAGATTTTAAAAAGACATGAGGGGCAATTTTTTTTTTGCACAGAGGAAGAGATTTGTATGCGGAACGATTTTCCAGAGACTACAGGTATGGTTACAACATTTAAAAGACATTCAGATTAGAATCCCTACAGTGTGGAAACAGGCCCTTCGGCCCAACCAGTCCACACCGACCCTCCGAAAGGTAACCCACCCAGACCCATTTCCCTCTAACTAATGCACCTTGCACTCTGGGCAACTTAGCATGGCCGATTCACGCATCTTTGGACTGTGGGAAGAAACTGGAGCACACCCACACAGACCCAGGGAGAATGGACAAACGCCACACCAACAGTCACCTGAGGCTGGAATCGAACCTGGGACCGTGAGGCAGCAGTGCTAACCGCTGAGTCACCATGCCACCCTGAAGAAGGAATGTTTGGAGGGATTATGGGCCAAGTGCAGGCAGGGGGGGACAAGTTTAGTTTGGGATTACGGTTGGCATGGACTGGTTGGACCGAAATTCCATCAGCATGCAAACCTGAGGGAAAAAATTTCCTTCCCGCCTCCATCTTGAGTGGGAACCCTTCACATCCTCGTCTCTCCCATAATCCTCTGAGCAGGTCAAGTCCGGTCAGGGGATTATCCTTATAGCAATCACATCACTTGTTATTTTGATAACCCCCCCACCGCCGAACCCTAACAGTAACGGACACAGGCCCAACCTGTCTAGTGTTTCTTCATGAGACAAACTCCCTCATCCCAGCAATCGGTCGAGTGAAATTCCTCCAAACTGTTGCCAATGCAGGGCCATCCTTCCTAAAATCAGGAGAGCTGACTGGACTCAGTATCCCAGAGATAACTTATAGGAAGAGCAAGAAGTGGGGAGATCGAGGGAAGGGATTCCTGTGATTGAGGCCCCAGACAGCTGCAGGTCTGACTGCCAACAGTGGACTGATGTGAGACAGGTCAGAATCCCTCACGGTGTCTCCATGTAATAACACAGGGGACACTCTGTGCAGTCTCAGCTGGGTCACAGATATGGACGCAGTGAGCACACAGTCCCCATGTTTCCCCACTCCCCTGTGGCTGCGTCAACGGGGTCTGCTTCAGTCGGTTCCACATGTGACTGACTGGAGAGAGTCAACTCTGATGGTGTCACTTCCTGCTCCTGCACGGTTAACTTCACATTGACGCGAGAGACACTGACCTCACTCTCTCAACATCCCCCCCCTCCCCCAAGTCTCAGTCACCCCCACCAGCCCCTACACCCCCTCCCTGTCTTTGTAACCCCCTCCAGCCCCTCCCTATCTCTGTAACCCCCTCCAGCCCCTACACCCCTTCCTATCTCTGTAACCCCCTCCAGCCCCAACACCCTCTCCCTATCTCTGTAACCCCCTCCAGTCCCTACACCCCTCCCTATCTCTGTAAACCCCTCCAGCCCCTACACCACCTCCCTATCTCTGTAACCCCCTCCAGCCCCTACACCCCCTCCCTATCTCTGTAACCCCCTCCAGCCCCTACACCCCCTCCCTATCTCTGTAACCCCCTCCAGCCCCTACACCCCCTCCCTATCTCTGTAACCCCCTCCAGCCCCCTACACCCCCTCCCTATCTCTGTAACCCCCTCCAGCCCCCTACACCCCTCCCTATCTCTGTATCCCCCTCCAGTCCCTACACCCCCTCCCTATCTCTGTAACCCCCCTCCAGCCCCTACACCCCCTCCCTATCTCTGTAACCCCCTCCAGCCCCTACACCCCCTCCCTATCTCTGTAACCCCCTCCAGCCCCTACACCCCCTCCCTATCTCTGTAACCCCCTCCAGCCCCCTACACCCCCTCCCTATCTCTGTAACCCCCTCCAGCCCCCTACACCCCTCCCTATCTCTGTATCCCCCTCCAGTCCCTACACCCCCTCCCTATCTCTGTAACCCCCCTCCAGCCCCTACACCCCCTCCCTATCTCTGTAACCCCCTCCAGCCCCTACACCCCTCCCTATCTCTGTAACCCCCTTCAACCCCTACACCCCCTCCCTATCTCTGTAACTCCCTCCAGCCCCTACACCCCCTCCCTATCTCTGTAACCCCCTCCAGCCCCTACACCCCCTCCCTATCTCTGTAACCCCCTCCAGCCCCTACACCCCCTCCCTATCTCTGTAACCCCCTCCAGCTCCTACACCCCCTCCCTATCTCTGTAACCCCCTCCAGCCCCTACACCCCCTCCCTATCTCTGTAATCCCCTCCAACCCCTACACCCCCTCCCTATCTCTGTAACCCCCTCCAGCCCCTACACCCCCTCCCTATCTCTGTAACCCCCTCCAGCCCCCTACACCCCCTCCCTATCTCTGTAACCCCCTCCAGCCCCTACACCCCTCCCTATCTCTGTAACCCCCTTCAACCCCTACACCCCCTCCCTATCTCTGTAACTCCCTCCAGCCCCTACACCCCCTCCCTATCTCTGTAACCTCCTCCAGCCCCTACACCCCCTCCCTATCTCTGTAACCCCCTCCAGCCCCTACACCCCCTCCCTATCTCTGTAACCCCCTCCAGCCCCCTACACCCCCTCCCTATCTCTGTAACCCCCTCCAGCCCCTACACCCCCTCCCTATCTCTGTAACCCCCTCCAGCCCCTACACCCCCTCCCTATCTCTGTAACACCCTCCAGCCCCTACACCCCCTCCCTATCTCTGTAACACCCTCCAGCCCCTACACCCCCTCCCTTTCTCTGTAACACCCTCCAGCCCCTACACCCCCTCCCTATCTCTGTAACCCCCTCCAGCCCCTACATCCCTCCCTATCTCTGTAACACCCTCCAGCCCCTACACCCCCTCCCTATCTCTGTAACCCCCTCCAGCCCCGACACCCCTCCCTATCTCTGTAACCCCCTCCAGCCCCGACACCCCTCCCTATCTCTGTAACCCCCTCCAGCCCCTACACCCCCTCCCTATCTCTGTAACCCCCTCCAGCCCCTACACCCCCTCCCTATCTCTGTAACCCCCTCCAGCCCCTACACCCCCTCCCTATCTCTGTAGCCCCCTCCAGCCTCTACACCCCCTCCCTATCTCTGTAACCCCCTCCAGCCCCTACACCCCCTCCCTATCTCTGTAACCCCCTCCAGCCCCTACACCCCTCCCTATCTCTGTAACCCCCTCCAGCCCCTACACCCCCTCCCTATCTCTGTAACCCCCTCCAGCCCCTACACCCCCTCCCTATCTCTGTAACCCCCTCCAGCCCCTACACCCCCTCCCTATCTCTGTAACCCCCTCCAGCCCCTACACCCCTCCCTATCTCTGTAACCCCCTCCAGCCCCTACACCCCTCCCTATCTCTGTAACCCCCTCCAGCCCCTACACCCCCTCCCTATCTCTGTAACCCCCTCCAGCCCCTACACCCCCTCCCTATCTCTGTAACCCCCTCCAGCCCCTACACCCCCTCCCTATCTCTGTAACCCCCTCCAGCCCCTACACCCCCTCCCTATCTCTGTAACCCCCTCCAGCCCCTACACCCCCTCCCTATCTCTGTAACCCCCTCCAGCCCCTACACCCCCTCCCTATCTCTGTAACCCCCTCCAGCCCCTACACCCCCTCCCTATCTCTGTCATTCCCTCCAGCCCCCTACACCCCCTCCCTATCTCTGTCCCTTCCTGTGACTCCAGCCCCTGACATCCTCTGCTTTCCCTCGCTCTGCCATTGGTGGATTTGCCTGGAGCCGAGCTGTGGAATTCCCTCCTGATTCCTCTCCCCCTTCACACTCTGTCCTCCTTCAGCATCCTGCTGAAAACCAACCTCTTTGACCAAGGCCTGTCCATCTGTGGCTGTGTGTCGAAAAAAATATTTATTATTATTCCTGCTGTTTTTCTGTCTTGGGAGACTCTGCTGTGTTCAAGGCTCGACGTAGATTCTGATTGTTGTTGGTATCTTGGAGTCATGGGAATGAACCAGGAGGGATTCGGTCCTTGGAGATTCCCTGTCATGGGAATGGGATGATCTCTTTTGGGATATCGCTGTGTGAGGCCGAATGGGACTTTGAGGGGGTACGGCAGGAGCAAGTGGGGAAGGGTTCAGTCTGTTGGAGAGCTCTGTCCTGGAGTTTGAGAGAGTTCTTCCTGGCAATGGAATCGATGTCTTCGAAACCAAGAGCAGTGTGAATGGTGGGTGGGGTGGGGGGGGTGGGAGGGGGCTGGAGGGTGCGGTTGGAGAGGTGGGTCCTGCTCGGTTGACCAACAGGAACGGTGAGTCATCTGCAAACACAGCCACAATGATGTGAGGGGAAACGTTCTCATCCAGTGGGTTCTGGGGATGCACCGTCTGTAAAGGTGTTGGAGGCAGATACAAGTGAGGCATTTCACAGGGAGGGGGTTACAGAGATAGGGAGGGGGTGTAGGGGGTGTAGGGGCTGGAGGGGGTTACAGAGATAGGGAGGGGGTGTAGGGGCTGGAGGGGGTTACAGAGATAGGGAGGGGGTGTAGGGGGTGTAGGGGCTGGAGGGGGTTACAGAGATAGGGAGGGGGTGTAGGGGCTGGAGGGGGTTACTGAGATAGGGAGGGGTGTAGGGGCTGGAGGGGGTTACAGAGATAGGGAGGGGGTGTAGGGGGTGTAGGGGCTGGAGGGGGTTACAGAGATAGGGAGGGGGTGTAGGGGCTGGAGGGGGTTACAGAGATAGGGAGGGGGTGTAGGGGGTGTAGGGGCTGGAGGGGGTTACAGAGATAGGGAGGGGGTGTAGGGGCTGGAGGGGGTTACTGAGATAGGGAGGGGTGTAGGGGCTGGAGGGGGTTACAGAGATAGGGAGGGGGTGTAGGGGCTGGAGGGGGTTACAGAGATAGGGAGGGGGTGTAGGGGCTGGAGGGGGTTACAGAGATAGGGAGGGGGTGTAGGGGCAGGAGGGGGTTACAGAGATAGGGAGGGGGTGTAGGGGCTGGAGGGGGTTACAGAGATAGGGAGGGGGTGTAGGAGCTGGAGGGGGTTACAGAGATAGGGAGGGGTGTAGAGGCTGGAGGGGGTTACAGAGATAGGGAGGGGGTGTAGGGGCTGGAGGGGGTTACAGAGATAGGGAGGGGGTGTAGGGGCTGGAGGGGGTTACAGAGATAGGGAGGGGGTGTAGGGGCTGGAGGAGGTTACAGAGATAGGGAGGGGGTGTAGGGGCTGGAGGGGGTTACAGAGATAGGGAGGGGTGTAGGGGGTGGAGGGGGTTACAGAGATAGGGAGGGGGTGTAGTGGCTGGAGGGGGTTACAGAGATAGGGAGGGGGTGTAGGGGCTGGAGGGGGTTACAGAGATAGGGAGGGGTGTAGGGACTGGAGGGGGTTACAGAGATAGGGAGGGGTGTAGGGGCTGGAGGGGGTTACAGAGATAGGGAGGGGTGTAGGGGCTGGAGATAGGGAGGGGTGTAGTGGCTGGAGTGGGTTACAGAGATAGGGAGGGGTGTAGGGGCTGGAGGGGGTTACAGAGATAGGGAGGGGTGTAGGGGCTGGAGATAGGGAGGGGTGTAGTGGCTGGAGTGGGTTACAGAGATAGGGAGGGGTGTAGGGGCTGGAGGGGGTTACAGAGATAGGGAGGGGTGTAGGGGCTGGAGATAGGGAGGGGTGTAGGGGCTGGAGTGGGTTACAGAGATAGGGAGGGGGTGTAGGGGCTGGAGGGGGTTACAGAGATAGGGAGGGGGTGTAGGGGCTGGAGGGGGTTACAGAGATAGGGAGGGGGTGTAGGGGCTGGAGGGGGTTACAGAGATAGGGAGGGGGTGTAGGGACTGGAGGGGGTTACAGAGATAGGGAGGGGGTGTAGGGACTGGAGGGGGTTACAGAGATAGGGAGGGGGTGTAGGGGCTGGAGGGGGATACAGAGATAGGGAGGGGGTGTAGGGGCTGGAGGGGGTTACAGAGATAGGGAGGGGTGTAGGGACTGGAGGGGGTTACAGAGATAGGGAGGGGGTGTAGGGGCTGGAGGGGGTTACAGAGATAGGGAGGGGGTGTAGGGGCTGGAGGGGGTTACCGAGATAGGGAGGGGGTGTAGGGGCTGGAGGGGGTTACAGAAATAGGGAGGGGTGTAGGGGCTGGAGGGGGTTACAGAGATAGGGAGGGGGTGTAGGTGCTGGAGGGGGTTACAGAGATAGGGAGGGGGTGTAGGGGCTGGAGGGGGTTACAGAGATAGGGAGGGGTGTAGGGACTGGAGGGGGTTACAGAGATAGGGAGGGGGTGTAGGGGCTGGAGGGGGTTACAGAGATAGGGAGGGGGTGTAGGGGCTGGAGGGGGTTACAGAGATAGGGAGGGGGTGTAGGGGCTGGAGGGGGTTACAGAGATAGGGAGGGGGTGTAGGGGCTGGAGGGGGCTACAGAGATAGGGAGGGGGTGTAGGGGCTGGAGGGGGCTACAGAGATAGGGAGGGGGTGTAGGGGCTGGAGGGGGTTACAGAAATAGGGAGGGGGTGTAGGGGCTGGAGGGGGTTACAGAGATAGGGAGGGGGTGTAGGGGCTGGAGGGGGTTACAGAGATAGGGAGGGGGTGTAGGGACTGGAGGGGGTTACAGGGATAGGGAGGGGATTGTAGGGGCTGGAGGGGGTTACAGACATAGGGAGGGGGTGTCGGGGCTGGAGGGGGTTACAGAGATAGGGAGGGTGTGTAGGGGCTGGAGTGGGTTACAGAGGTAGGGAGGGGGAGTAGGGGCTGGAGGGGGTTACAGAGATAGGGAGGGGGTGTAGGGGTTGTAGGGGGTTACAGAGATAGGGAGGGGGTGTAGGGGCTGGAGGAGGTTACAGAGATAGGGAGGGGGTGTAGGGGCTGGAGGGTGTTACAGAGATAGGGAGGGGGTGTAGGTGATGGAGGGGGTTACAGAGATAGGGAGGGGGTGTAGGGGCTGGAGGGGGTTACAGAGATAGGGAGGGGGTGTAGGGGCTGGAGGGTGTTACAGAGATAGGGAGGGGGTGTAGGTGATGGAGGGGGTTACAGAGATAGGGAGGGGGTGTAGGGGCTGGAGGGGGTTACAGAGATAGGGAGGGGTGTAGGGGCTGGAGGGGGTTACAGAGATAGGGAGGGGGTGTAGGGGCTGGAGGGGGTTACAGAGATAGGGAGGGGGTGTAGGGGCTGGAGGGGGTTACAGAGATAGGGAGGGGGTGTAGGTGATGGAGGGGGTTACAGAGATAGGGAGGGGGTGTAGGGGCTGGAGGGGGTTACAGAGATAGGGAGGGGGTGTAGGGGCAGGAGGGGGTTACAGAGATAGGGAGGGGGTGTAGGGGCTGGAGGGGGTTACTGAGATAGGGAAGAGGTGTAGGGGCTGGAGGGGGTAAAAGAGATAGGGAGGGAGTGTAGGGGCTGGAGGGGGTTACAGAGATAGGGAGGGGGTGTAGGGACTGGAGGGGGTTACAGAGATAGGGAGGGGGTGTAGGGGCTGGAGGGGGTTACAGAGATAGGGAGGGGGTGTAGGGGCCGAAGGGGTTTACAGATATAGGGAGGGGTGTAGGGGCTGGAGGGGGTTACAGAGATAGGGAGGGGGTTATAGGGGCTGGAGGGGGTTACAGAGATAGGGACGGGGTGTAGGGGCTGGAGGGGGTTATAGAGATAGGGAGGGGTGTTGGGGCTGGAGGGGGTTACAGCGATAGGGAGGGGTGTAGGGGCTGGAGGAGGTTACAGAGATAGGGATGGGTGTAGGGGCTGGAGTGGTTTACAGAGATAGGGAGGGGGTGTAGGGGCTGGAGGGGGTTACAGAGATAGGGAGGGGGTGTAGGGGCTGGAGGGGGTTACAGAGATAGGGAGGGGGTGTAGGGGCTGGAGGGGGTTACAGAGATAGGGAGGGGGTGTAGGTGATGGAGGGGGTTACAGAGATAGGGAGGGGGTGTAGGTGATGGAGGGGGTTACAGAGATAGGGAGGGGGTGTAGGGGCTGGAGGGGGTTACTGAGATAGGGAGGGGTGTAGGGGCTGGAGGGGGTTACAGAGATAGGGAGGGGGTGTAGGGGCTGGAGGGGGTTACAGAGATAGGGAGGGGGTGTAGGGGCTGGAGGGGGTTACAGAGATAGGGAGGGGGTGTAGGGGCAGGAGGGGGTTACAGAGATAGGGAGGGGGTGTAGGGGCTGGAGGGGGTTACAGAGATAGGGAGGGGGTGTAGGAGCTGGAGGGGGTTACAGAGATAGGGAGGGGTGTAGAGGCTGGAGGGGGTTACAGAGATAGGGAGGGGGTGTAGGGGCTGGAGGGGGTTACAGAGATAGGGAGGGGGTGTAGGGGCTGGAGGGGGTTACAGAGATAGGGAGGGGGTGTAGGGGCTGGAGGAGGTTACAGAGATAGGGAGGGGGTGTAGGGGCTGGAGGGGTTACAGAGATAGGGAGGGGTGTAGGGGGTGGAGGGGGTTACAGAGATAGGGAGGGGGTGTAGTGGCTGGAGGGGGTTACAGAGATAGGGAGGGGTGTAGGGACTGGAGGGGGTTACAGAGATAGGGAGGGGTGTAGGGGCTGGAGGGGGTTACAGAGATAGGGAGGGGGTGTAGGGGCTGGAGATAGGGAGGGGTGTAGTGGCTGGAGTGGGTTACAGAGATAGGGAGGGGTGTAGGGGCTGGAGGGGGTTACAGAGATAGGGAGGGGTGTAGGGGCTGGAGATAGGGAGGGGTGTAGGGGCTGGAGTGGGTTACAGAGATAGGGAGGGGGTGTAGGGGCTGGAGGGGGTTACAGAGATAGGGAGGGGGTGTAGGGGCTGGAGGGGGTTACAGAGATAGGGAGGGGGTGTAGGGGCTGGAGGGGGTTACAGAGATAGGGAGGGGGTGTAGGGACTGGAGGGGGTTACAGAGATAGGGAGGGGGTGTAGGGACTGGAGGGGGTTACAGAGATAGGGAGGGGGTGTAGGGGCTGGAGGGGGATACAGAGATAGGGAGGGGGTGTAGGGGCTGGAGGGGGTTACAGAGATAGGGAGGGGTGTAGGGACTGGAGGGGGTTACAGAGATAGGGAGGGGGTGTAGGGGCTGGAGGGGGTTACAGAGATAGGGAGGGGGTGTAGGGGCTGGAGGGGGTTACCGAGATAGGGAGGGGGTGTAGGGGCTGGAGGGGGTTACAGAAATAGGGAGGGGTGTAGGGGCTGGAGGGGGTTACAGAGATAGGGAGGGGGTGTAGGTGCTGGAGGGGGTTACAGAGATAGGGAGGGGGTGTAGGGGCTGGAGGGGGTTACAGAGATAGGGAGGGGTGTAGGGACTGGAGGGGGTTACAGAGATAGGGAGGGGGTGTAGGGGCTGGAGGGGGTTACAGAGATAGGGAGGGGGTGTAGGGGCTGGAGGGGGTTACAGAGATAGGGAGGGGGTGTAGGGGCTGGAGGGGGTTACAGAGATAGGGAGGGGGTGTAGGGGCTGGAGGGGGCTACAGAGATAGGGAGGGGGTGTAGGGGCTGGAGGGGGCTACAGAGATAGGGAGGGGGTGTAGGGGCTGGAGGGGGTTACAGAAATAGGGAGGGGGTGTAGGGGCTGGAGGGGGTTACAGAGATAGGGAGGGGGTGTAGGGGCTGGAGGGGGTTACAGAGATAGGGAGGGGGTGTAGGGACTGGAGGGGGTTACAGAGGTAGGGAGGGGGAGTAGGGGCTGGAGGGGGTTACAGAGATAGGGAGGGGGTGTAGGGGTTGTAGGGGGTTACAGAGATAGGGAGGGGGTGTAGGGGCTGGAGGAGGTTACAGAGATAGGGAGGGGGTGTAGGGGCTGGAGGGTGTTACAGAGATAGGGAGGGGGTGTAGGTGATGGAGGGGGTTACAGAGATAGGGAGGGGGTGTAGGGGCTGGAGGGGGTTACAGAGATAGGGAGGGGGTGTAGGGGCTGGAGGGTGTTACAGAGATAGGGAGGGGGTGTAGGGGCTGGAGGGGGTTACAGAGATAGGGAGGGGTGTAGGGGCTGGAGGGGGTTACAGAGATAGGGAGGGGGTGTAGGGGCTGGAGGGGGTTACAGAGATAGGGAGGGGGTGTAGGGGCTGGAGGGGGTTACAGAGATAGGGAGGGGGTGTAGGTGATGGAGGGGGTTACAGAGATAGGGAGGGGGTGTAGGGGCTGGAGGGGGTTACAGAGATAGGGAGGGGGTGTAGGGGCAGGAGGGGGTTACAGAGATAGGGAGGGGGTGTAGGGGCTGGAGGGGGTTACTGAGATAGGGAAGAGGTGTAGGGGCTGGAGGGGGTAAAAGAGATAGGGAGGGAGTGTAGGGGCTGGAGGGGGTTACAGAGATAGGGAGGGGGTGTAGGGACTGGAGGGGGTTACAGAGATAGGGAGGGGGTGTAGGGGCTGGAGGGGGTTACAGAGATAGGGAGGGGGTGTAGGGGCCGAAGGGGTTTACAGATATAGGGAGGGGTGTAGGGGCTGGAGGGGGTTACAGAGATAGGGAGGGGGTTATAGGGGCTGGAGGGGGTTACAGAGATAGGGACGGGGTGTAGGGGCTGGAGGGGGTTATAGAGATAGGGAGGGGTGTTGGGGCTGGAGGGGGTTACAGCGATAGGGAGGGGTGTAGGGGCTGGAGGAGGTTACAGAGATAGGGATGGGTGTAGGGGCTGGAGTGGTTTACAGAGATAGGGAGGGGGTGTAGGGGCTGGAGGGGGTTACAGAGATAGGGAGGGGGTGTAGGGGCTGGAGGGGGTTACAGAGATAGGGAGGGGGTGTAGGGGCTGGAGGGGGTTACAGAGATAGGGAGGGGGTGTAGGTGATGGAGGGGGTTACAGAGATAGGGAGGGGGTGTAGGTGATGGAGGGGGTTACAGAGATAGGGAGGGGGTGTAGGGGCTGGAGGGGGTTACAGAGATAGGGAGGGGGTGTAGGGGCTGGAGGGGGTTACAGAGATAGGGAGGGGGTGTAGGGGCTGGAGGGGGCTACAGAGATAGGGAGGGGGTGTAGGGGCTGGAGGGGGCTACAGAGATAGGGAGGGGGTGTAGGGGCTGGAGGGGGTTACAGAAATAGGGAGGGGGTGTAGGGGCTGGAGGGGGTTACAGAGATAGGGAGGGGGTGTAGGGGCTGGAGGGGGTTACAGAGATAGGGAGGGGGTGTAGGGACTGGAGGGGGTTACAGGGATAGGGAGGGGATTGTAGGGGCTGGAGGGGGTTACAGACATAGGGAGGGGGTGTCGGGGCTGGAGGGGGTTACAGAGATAGGGAGGGTGTGTAGGGGCTGGAGTGGGTTACAGAGATAGGGAGGGGGAGTAGGGGCTGGAGGGGGTTACAGAGATAGGGAGGGGGTGTAGGGGTTGTAGGGGGTTACAGAGATAGGGAGGGGGTGTAGGGGCTGGAGGGGGTTACAGAGATAGGGAGGGGGTGTAGGGGCTGGAGGGTGTTACAGAGATAGGGAGGGGGTGTAGGTGATGGAGGGGGTTACAGAGATAGGGAGGGGGTGTAGGGGCTGGAGGGGGTTACAGAGATAGGGAGGGGGTGTAGGGGCTGGAGGGTGTTACAGAGATAGGGAGGGGGTGTAGGTGATGGAGGGGGTTACAGAGATAGGGAGGGGGTGTAGGGGCTGGAGGGGGTTACAGAGATAGGGAGGGGTGTAGGGGCTGGAGGGGGTTACAGAGATAGGGAGGGGGTGTAGGGGCTGGAGGGGGTTACAGAGATAGGGAGGGGGTGTAGGGGCTGGAGGGGGTTACAGAGATAGGGAGGGGGTGTAGGTGATGGAGGGGGTTACAGAGATAGGGAGGGGGTGTAGGGGCTGGAGGGGGTTACAGAGATAGGGAGGGGGTGTAGGGACTGGAGGGGGTTACAGAGATAGGGAGGGGGTGTAGGGGCTGGAGGGGGTTACAGCGATAGGGAGGGGGTGTAGGGGCCGAAGGGGTTTACAGATATAGGGAGGGGTGTAGGGGCTGGAGGGGGTTACAGAGATAGGGAGGGGGTTATAGGGGCTGGAGGGGGTTACAGAGATAGGGACGGGGTGTAGGGGCTGGAGGGGGTTATAGAGATAGGGAGGGGTGTTGGGGCTGGAGGGGGTTACAGCGATAGGGAGGGGTGTAGGGGCTGGAGGAGGTTACAGAGATAGGGATGGGTGTAGGGGCTGGAGTGGTTTACAGAGATAGGGAGGGGGTGTAGGGGCTGGAGGGGGTTACAGAGATAGGGAGGGGTGTTGGGGCTGGAGGGGGTTACAGAGATAGGGAGGGGTGTAGGGGCTGGAGGGTGTTACAGAGATAGGGAGGGGGTGTAGGGGCTGGAGGAGGTTATAGAGATAGGGAGGGGTGTAGGGGCTGGAGGGGGTTACAGAGATAGGGAGAGGGTGTAGGGGCAGGAGGGGGTTACAGAGATTGGGAGGGGTGTTGGTCTTGGTTTTTGTCACTTGTATAAGTGATTTGGATATAAATATAGGCGAATTTAGTGAACCTGCAGGTGACAATTGGGTGGCCTGTTGGCTCAGCAGTTTGCACTGCTGCCTCACAGCCCCAGCACTCCCCGTTCAATACCGTCTGGAGTTTGCAAATGCTCCACGTGCCTGCGTGGGTTTTGTCTGGGTTTTCCCGTTTCCTCTCATAGTCCAACAATGCACCGGTTGGGGTGGGTTGGCCATTTAAGCCAATGGGCTGAGAAGTGGCAGATGGAGTTTAATTCAGAGAAATGCGAGGTGCTGCATTTTGGAAAAGCAAATCTTAGCAGGACTTATACACTTAGTGGTACGGTCCTAGGGAGTGTTGCTGAACAAAGAGACCTTGGAGTGCAGGTTCATAGCTCCTTGAAAGTGGAGTCAAGTTCTGTCTGGATGTACCAGTACCTGGTATGGCAACTGTACCGTTCAAGATTGGAGATGGTTACAGAGAGGGGTGAACTCGGCGTTAGGTATGCTTTCCTTTATTGGTCAGAGTATTGAGTACAGGAGTTGGGAGATCATGCTGCAGCTGTACAGGACGTTGGTTAGGCCACTGTTGGAATATTGCTTGCAATTCTGGTCTCCTTCCTATCGGAAAGATGTTGTGAAACTTGAAAGGGTTCAGAAAAGATTTACAAGGATATTGCCAGGGTTGGAGGGTTTGAGCTACAGGGAGAGGCTGAACAGACTGGGGCTGTTTTCCCTGGAGCATCGGAGGCTGAGAGGTGACCTTATAGAGATTTATAAAACCTGGAGGGGCATGGATAGAATAAATAGACAAGGTCTTTTCTCTGGGGTGGGGGATTCCAGAACTAGAGGGCATAGTTTTAGGGTGAGAGGGGAAAGATATAAAAGAGACCTAAAGGGCAACCTTTTTACGCAGAGGGTGGTACGTGTATGGAATGAGCTGCCAGAGGAAGTGGTAGAGGCTGGTACAATTGCAACATTTATCTGATGTAGGAGCAATGCTCTGAAAGCTCGTGCTTCCAAATAAACCTGTTGGACTATAACCTGGTGTTGTGTGATTGGATGTGGGCCGGGTGCTGGCAGATTGGGTTGGGATATCTGGTCGGCATGGACGGGTTGGACCGAAGGGTCTGTTTCCGTGCTGTACATCTCTATGAGTCTGAATTACTCAATATCAGGATTTGGAGGGGCCAGTGTTGACCTAGGAGTGGACTAAGCGAAAAATCACACAACTGCAGGTTATAGTCCAACATTTGGAAGCACTAGCCTTCAGAGCACTGCTCCTTCATCAGGTGGTTGTGGAGAATAAGATCGTAAGACACAGAATTTATTGCAAAGGTTTACAGTGTGATGTAACTGAAGTTATATATTGAAAAAGACCTGGATTGTTTGTTAAGTCTGTCATCTTTGAGAATGAATGCCAGGATGTCTGGTTGGTCACCCAATAGACAAGGTGGGTGGACACAGACTTGAATTGATTTGAATTGATTATCATGTGAACCGAGATACAGTGAAAAGCTTTGTTTTGTGAGCAATACAGACAGGTCACAGAGTTAAGTAACATCGATAAGTAAATAATAGGTAAACAGTGGCCAAAACAAAAACACAGGGACAGGCGAATGTTTAGAGTTTGTGAGTCCATTCAGTATTCTAACAACAGTCGGGTAGAAACTGTTTCCAAACCGGGTGGTGTGTGTGTTCAGGCCTCTGTACCCTCTCCCCGATGGTAGAGGCTGTAGAAAAACATTGCCAGGGTGGGATGGATCTTTGAGAATGCTGGCGGCCTTTCCCTGACAGCGGGCCTGGTAGATGGATTCTATAGATGGGAGGTTGGCCTTTGTGATTGTCTGGGCCGAGTTCACCCCTCTCTGTAACCGTCTCCGATCTTGAACGGTACAGTTGCCACACCAGGGAGTGATACATCCAGACAGAACACTCTCGATGGCGCACCTATAAAAGTTGGTAAGGGTATTCACCGTCATGGCAAATTACCTCAGCTGCCTGAGGAAGGAGAGACATTGTTGGGCCTTTGTACTTGTCTGACTTGAACTGGGTTCTCCAAAATGGAGGACCATCTCAGCTTGTGCCTTTGTTTCCAAGTCTTGCTGGTTTTCAACTAGTTCCCCATAAGACCGTCGGATACCAGCAGAAGTAAGCCGTCCAGCACGCAGTGAGGTCGCGGCTGAGCTGGTAATCCTCATCTATAGTTTCCCACCTTTTCCCCAGAAGCTTTGATTCCTTTTTGATTGATTAAAAACCCTGCCTATCTCAGCCTCGAATACACGTCAGCCTCGACAGCTGTAATTCAGAATTCAGTGGATTGACTGCGCTCCAAGAGATGAAATTCCTCCCAGGGTTGGGGAATCGAGGACTAGAGGGCATCAGTTTAAGGTGAGAGGGGGAAGGAATAAAAGGGAACCTGAGGGGGCAACTTTTCTACCCAGAGGGTGGCACGCAGATGGAATGAGTTGCCAGCAAAAACGGTTGAGGCGGGTACGTTAAACAACATAAATATATGGATAGGAAACAGTTAGAAGGATATGGGCCAAGTGTAGGGAAATGGGGTTAGTGTGGATGGACATTGTGGTCGGCCTGGACCAGTTTGGGCCAAAGGGCCTGTCTCCATGCTTTTAGATTAGGTTAGGTTCCCTACAGCGTGGAAACAGGCCATTCGGCCCAACAAGTCCAGTCCAGCCCTCCGAAGAGTAACCCACCCAGACCCATTCCATACATTTACCCCTGACTAACGCACCTAACACTATGGGGCAATTGAGCGTGGCCAATTCACCGGACTGTGGAAGGAAATTGGAGCACCCGGAGGGAAACCCATACAGACACGGGGAGAATGTGCAAACTCCACACAGACAGTCACCCGAGGCTGGGATCGAACCTGGGACCCTGGTGCTGTGAGGCAGCAGTGCTAACCACGGAGCCAACCGTACTGTAGGACTCTATCTCTGTCCTAGATGGTGCAAGCCTTCATACTGCACTCGAAAGGGGGAACCACCCTCCCCACATCTGCCCCAGTTCGGTCCCCACCCCGAAATCTGGGCTCTCAGAACTTTGTCGAAATGGTTGGGGGGGGGGGGGGGAGGATGTTAATGGTTTGTTTCAGGAATTCCAAGGCCTCAATGACTGACCCTTCACCTTCTGTTTCTTCCAGGCTCTGTGAGAGTGAGCAGACCCAGAGAGAAATATCCCGGAGTCAACCATCCAAACCCGCACAATCCTCTCGCCTGGAGCAGCGTGCAAACGACAGCGACCGGATCACTCTGAGAGACGCTGTGCTCAGTTTGGTCAAACAGCAAGACAAAGAGACCTTCACGATCCTCTCTTGGACTGAGACAGTACTCTGAATTGTAGAGAAGGAGAATGAACCCGCTTTCGAAATCTCCTCTTTGAGCATCGAGCCAGGATTTGTGTCACAGTGAGGGTAAAGTCTCTCTCTCCATCGTCCCTCAGAAAATCGGGAGTTAAGGCATCTGAGCGATCTAGTTTGTTGCTATAGTAACGTGTGGTGATTGAGATTGGCCCATCTTGAGGAGGGGAGGGGAGACAGAGATTGAGTTCCCTGCTCCTTCCTCACGCGTGCACCCAGTTGCCTTCTCTAGTTCCTTTTCAATCTGTTCCCCGGGAGGGGAAGGGTATCACCAACGCACCCGGGGCCAAGTACGGGTTACATCACCGGCCAAGGGCCCTGGGGCCAACCTGTTCAGCAGCAAGGAGTTTGAGTTTGTGAGTGAGACACCCCGCAAAGGTCTCGGGTGACAGCCTTGAGGCTTGGTGGGAAGCACCCGTGGGTGCTGTTTGGGGACGGTGTGGCTTGGCGGGTCAAATGGAAGCAGCAAAGATGGTGGCACACCTCCCTTGGCACCAGGCTAGCCAAGGCCTGGACATGCGCAGCTAGGCCTCTGTGCGTGTGTGAGAGAGAGATATAGAGAGGGAGAGAGAGAGAAAGACAGAGACACAGAGGAGCAGAGAGAAAGGGAGGGAGAGAGGCAGAGAGAGAGAGAGAGTGAGACAGAGAGGTGGAGAGAGAGATAGACAGAGAGAGAGGAGCAAAAAGAGAGGGTGAGAGAGAGGGAGGGAGAGACAGAGAGAGGTGGAGAGAAAGACAGAGGAGCAAAGATAAACAGAGAGTGGGACAGAGGCAGAAAGAAGAGAAGGAGAGATAGATAGAGAGAGAGAGACAGAGAGAGAGGGGGCGACAGAGAGACAGAGAGGGAGAGACACAGAGAGAGAGAGAAAGACACAGAGGGAGAGACAGAGACAGAGAGAGAAAGACAGAGAGAGGGAGAGACAGAGAGAGGGAGAAAGACAGAGAGAAAGACAGAGAGGGAGAGAGAGAGAGAGAGAGAGAGAGAGAGAGAGAGAGAGAGAGAGAGCCAGAGAGAGAGAGAGAGAGACAGAGAGAAAGAGAGAGAGAGAGAGAGAGAGGGAGAGGGAGAGGACACAACCTTAAGGCAACAAACCCAGCTCCAGGTTTTGAGAATCTTCAGGGAGCTGTGATCATCCTCCTCTCTGGCCTCTCACGCAGGAGATCGACGCGCTTTGAGTCTCCGGGCAGTGAACCACCCAGTTCCAGACGGGCTGTCCACAGGCTTCACCCTGCGACCATTCGCTGCAAAGTGCAACAAGGCAGTGGGGACAGGTCCTGGGAGAGACGCTGTCAGCACCCGCTGGACAGCGTGGTGAAACGAGTGACACCTCGGGAGCACAGTCCGACCAACAGTCGACACTGAGCCAAAGAAGAAGAGTTTAGGACAATTCGCAAACACAGGATGAAGGAAGACAGAGAGATGAAGGGATTTTGGGAAGGGTTTAGGGTCTAACTTGCTGACTGCTATCTTTCTATTGACCATCAAGAGATTGGGAACAGCCACAGAATTTGACTACTTTCTTGTGTGAACTGTCCTGATCTTGCAAGGTTAAGGAGAATTAATTAGTTGCTTCACGTCTTTCAAGAAACCCACCATATCAATTGGCCTGAAGGCCTCAGGCTTTTGGCGTGGGCCTCATTCAGGCCAACTGGGGCGACAGCCGGCCATGAAGGCAGCTGGGCCTTCTGAGTTACTTGACAGTGAGTCAGAAAAGGTGGATCTAGAATGTTCCATCTGCTGCCATGATTACAACTGGACCGACAAGTGTCCCCGGGAGCTGGAATGTCTCCACACTTTCTGTACCGAGTGCCTCACCAAAATGGAGGGGCAACTTCCCAACGCGGGTCGCCACATCTCTTGCCCTCTCTGCAGGCACTCCACCGAGCTCACGGCTTCAGGGGCCCTGGGCCTACCCCGCCAGGAGGAGATTCTCTCCGAGATTCTCTCCCTGCAGCCGGGAGAGCATGGCAGCTCTTCGGCTACCCTGAGCCAGCAGCTGATCCTGACCCTGGACTCGGGAGAGACCACCGTCATCATGCTGCCCACGGTCAGCCTGAGCGTGGATCGGGGGGATGGGCAGCGGGCTTCCAGGGCCTGGAATCTCCGAGAGCATTCGCTCGTCCGCCAGAACCAGAAACAGCAGGCCGCGGTGTGCCTGAGGAAGGCCTCCTGGAGGGTGGCCACTCTCCTGATCCTGTTCTGCATTGCTGCTTTCGTGCTTGGCCCACGACTCTTTTAGTCTGCCACAGTGCCCCAGAGAGTGCCCCCTCATCCGGAACCCCGAGGGGGTACAGGTGGAGGTGGGCAAAACTCCCTCAGGGAACAGTAACGTTCAAGTCTCACGAGCGGTCAGGAGACTTCTCCTCACCCTCTCCATCGCACCCCATCGGTATCACCTTTGGGGTATAACCAAACCTGGTCTTCCATCCTCCGCCCATCTCATCTAGTGGTTATTCATGCCAAACAATACGCCAACTTTGTCATTTCCTTCACTCACTAACCCCCAGGCTAACCCACCTTCTCCTCTCTCTCTCTCTCTCTCCTCCCTCGACTCTCTATCTCTCTTTTTCTCTCTCTCTCTTTCTTTCCCAATCCTCTTCATTTCTTCCCCCTCTTCGTACACTCTTCCCTCCTTTTCTCAACTGCTTTACCTATTTCCATCTCCCTGCTGTGGTTTCGATTGAGGTGAGGTCAGTTCCAGGAGAACGTGTGAGAGAGAGAGAGAGATAGAGAGAGAGAGAGACTTCCTGAGGTGGGTGACACGGTACCAAACCCGTACCACTTCTGGACCTCCCCCAGAATGAGGTTCTGGGAAGGATGGGTGACCATTGACGTCCTGACCTCACATCCTGTTGGAGGCCTAGTCCATGACCGTGTGATTGGCCTTGTCCTATCCCTGTTGAGCCCAGATCAGTTTTGGGGGCCTGTGACCAGGGGCTGAGCAGGGCAGCTGTCACTTCGTGGCCATGTCAGGGATCAGAGGAATCCTCAGTCAGAGGCTGGGGCCTTCACTCCTGCCCTCCCCTTCTCCCACAGCAGGAAACGGTCAATCAGTGACCTTTGCCCCTCGTGCTCCGGTCTGCAGTTGCCCCTGGCTTTCCCGATTGGCCGTCGGCCATTGCCCTCCAGGAGTCCTGTTCCCTGGCCGGGAGGCGGCACCGGAACCTGTAACCCTGACGATCAGCCCCGCCTCCCACTCCTCAACACGTTCCCCTGAAGTGGGAACCACCGCCGAACAACAGACATCCCCAGCACCCTTCTGAAACGGACTGTCCCAAACAGGAGACCCTCCAACACGAAACCACGCCCTCCCTCGTTTCACACAGGAACCCACTGAAACAGGGTTCCCCTCAACATGAAGCCTGCTCCCCGCCCCCTCCAACCCCACCCCCAACATGGGACAGCAATGGCATGAGACCCCATCGCAGGAGCCTGAACACAGAACCCCGACTCCCCCCCCCTCACCCCGACTCGGGAACCCCAAACACAGGACCCGCCCTCCCCACCCCCCACCCCCATCACGAGAATATCCATCATTGGATCCCAACCCAATCCCAAAGGCTCCCCCGTGAACCCACCCACTCTCCCAACATGGGCTAGCCCGAGAACTCAACAAGATCCTGACGTTGGAACGGACTCAATAACCCCCCTCTATATGATCTGTTTCAAACTGACCAATATCGATATTCATCCAAAGGAAACTGGGAGGAGAGCTAGACAAGGAATAGTGTAGAGGGAGCTTTACTCCGGCTCTGACTCTCTGCTGTCCCTGTCCTGGGAGTGTTTGATGGGGGTACAGTGTAGAGGAAGCTTTACTCTGGATCTAACCCCGTGCCGTCCCTGTCCTGGGAGTGTTTGATGGGGGACAGTGTAGAGGGAGCTTTACTCTGGATCTAACCCCGTGCTGTCCCTCTCCTGGGAGTGTTTGATGGGGGACAGTGTAGAGGGAGCTTTACTCTGGATCTAACCCCGTGCCGTCCCTGTCCTGGGAGTGTTTGATGGGGGACAGTGTAGAGGGAGCTTTACTCTGGATCTAACCCCATGCCGTCCCTGTCCTGGGAGTGTTTGATGGAGGACAGTGTAGAGGGAGCTTTACTCTGGATCTAACCCCGTGCTGTCCCTCTCCTGGGGGTGTTTGATGGGGGACAGTGTAGAGTAAGCTTTACTCTGGATCTAACCCCGTGCTGTACTGCTCCTGGGAGTGTTGAGTGGAGACAGTGCAGAGAGAGTTTTCCTAAGACCATAAGGAACAGGAACAGAAGGAGGCATTTGTTCCCTCAAGCCTGCTCTGCCACCCAAAAGGATGATGGGGCTGATCCAACATTCCTCATATCTACTTCTCTGTCTATTTGCTGCAACCCTCGATCCCCTGGCTGAGCAAGCTTTAAACATAGACAATGACTCTGCCCCACAGCTCTCAATGGAAAGGATCTCCAAGGACACTCAATCCTCTGTGAGATGAAATTCCTCCTCATCTCTGTCTTCAGTTGGCGTCCCTTTGCTCTGAGACAACGTTCTCTGGTCCTTGACTCTCCTGTGAGAGCAAACATCCTCTCAACGTTGACTCCATGTTCACTAATTCCCGAAACGTCGATCCTCCTGCTCCTCGGATGCTGCCTGACCCGCTGTGCTTTTCCAGCGCCACACTCTCTCATCCTCACTTTCTCCCAGCCTGCCCTGGGAGTGCTGACAGGGGACGTGTCTCCTTGACAGAATAGATGACAGAGGCATGTTTCTCCTTCCGGGGCTCCTCGAAACCGGGGGCATACTGTTTGAAAATGAGGCCGAGGCAAGAGAAGCATCTCTCTCGGCGAGCCCCGAGTCTGTCGAGGTCAGTGGGTCATCGAAGCTAATTTCGGGAGTTTTATCTTTTAACTGACGAAGGTTGGGAGAGGCTGACAGGAAGCTGGAGTTCAGGCCAGGATCGAATCGGCCATAAAATTTAAGAAGTGACCGACCAGGCCTGGATGGCCGAATAGTCTACTCTTGCTCTGAATTCATAAGGTCTTGTGTGATCGTTTATTGCGTGAATATTTTACTTGAATGGTTTGTGTAAATGGAAGTTCACTACATCCCCCGCATCCAGCCTCAACATTAATAAACTCTCAATCTCAGCAACAATGAACTCTGAACAGATTTGTCAAGACACGATTGCCCTTGAATCTGTCTATTTGTCCCATTATGATTCTCTCACTGTCCTGTTACCACCTCCCTCATAATTGTGCCCCATTCTCAATGGCAATTCAGATAGACCAACAAAGACCACATTCACCCACAATGCCTGTAGCCAGCAGAGGAATTGAATCGAACAAATATATTCCGACAGTATGATGTCTATTCACACCTGCCAAATGAATGCTGTACACTTCTTTTGCTCTTCCTAATGGGAATAATTGGATTATGTTAGATTAGATTACCCTGTAGTGTGGGAACCCTTCGGCCCAACTAGTCCACACCGACCCTCCGAAGAGTAACTCACACAGACCCATTCCCCTCTGACCTATGGGGCAATTTAGCATGGCCAATCCACCCTGACCTGCACATCTTTGGACTGTGGGAGGAAACCGGAGCACCCGGAGGGAAACCCACAAGCTGCCTTCTAATCTGTTGAGAACCTTCCAGAACTTTAGGACTTCCTGCAGGTCAAACCCAATGCAGCAAACCATCTCTGTAGCTCATAAGAATCGAAAGAACTGCAGGATGCTGTAAATCAGAAACAAAAACTCTGGGCAAGGGTCACTCAAGGCTGAAACATTAACTCAGATTTCTCTCCACAGATGCTGCCAGACTTGCTGAGCTCTTCCAGCAATTTCTATTATCGTTTTTCATCTGTGGAGCTCCTCAAGTACAACAAAAATATCCAGATTTTCGCATCCACAGAAATTTGTGGCGAATTAGTTCCCTCATTTTTCCAGAGGGGGAAAGGTTTTGTGACTCCTTCCGAGGGGAGGACCTGTACAGATGTCTTTCCCGGTGCTGACTTCCCATTCCCATCTTCAACCCATCATAGTCCACATATTCCAGCTTGGTTTTCCTGTCCATTCCAATTCCTGTGTGAAGGACTAGGGATAGGCAGCATGCGTCACTGTCCACACTGTGGATAGACACAAGGTAATGGGCATTGTCAGTGGGGACAGCTCAGTAATTAGCACTGCTGCCTCCCAACGCCAGGGACCTGGGTTGGATTCCAGCCTTGGGCGACTGTCCTTGTGGATCTCGCACCTTCACCCCGTGTCTGCGTGGGTTTGCTCCAGGTTCCTCCCACAGTCAAAACATGTGCAGGTTGGAGCAGATTGGCTGTGCTAAATTGCCCCGTCGTGTCCAAGCATGTGCAGGCTAGGTGGATTAGTCATTGGAAATGTAGGGTTGCAGGGATGGAGGTGGGATGCTCTTTGTGTGAATTCGATGAGCCACACTGTAGAGATTCGACAATGCCTTAATAGGTCACATTCTCGCTGACAAATAACAAGTCATAGAAACAGATCCTTTGGTCCATTGAGATATTCTAATCCAACCCAGTCCCACCTGCCAGGACCCGGCCCATATCCCTCCAAACCCTTCCTATTCATATACCCATCCAAATGCCTCTTAAATGTTGTAATTGTACCAGCCTCCACCACATCCTCTGGCAGCTCATTCCATACACGTACCACACTCTGCATGAAAAAGTTGCCCCTCAGGTCTCCATTACATCTTTTCCCTCTCACTCTAAACCTGAGGGTGGCATACTGGTTAGCACTGCTGCCTCACAGCGCCAGGGACACGGGTTCGATTCCAGCCTCGGGCGACTGTCTGTGTGGAGTTTGCACATTCTCCCTGTGTCTGTGTGGGTTTCCTCCGGGTGCTCCGGTCTCCTCCCACAGTCCAGAAGATGCGCAGATTAGAATGGATTGACCCATGGTGTTAGGGTCAGGGGTAAATATAGGGTAGGGGAATGGTTCTGGGTGGGTTACTCTTCGGAGGGTTGGTGCGGACTGGTTGGGCCGAAGGGCCTGTTTCCACACCGTAGGGAATCTAATCTAAAAGAAATCTAATCTATGCCCTCTAGTTCTGGACTCCCCCACCGCAGGGAAAAGACTTTGTCTATTTATCCTATCCATGCCCCTCGTGATTTTATAATTGTCTATGTATGAGCAAGTGTCAATCAGTGTGTGAACCTGTTTGAGTCTGTGAGTGTATCTGAGTGTGTGTCACAAGATACTGGCCTCCACAGTAGTTATTTTGTGTGCGTGTTACACAGACACACACAGACAGATAGACAGACACATACACCCATACACACCCACAGATACATTCACATATAGACACACATACACACAGATTATAGAGTCATTGAGACGTACAGCATGGAAACAGACCCTTCGGTCCAACCTGTCCATGCTGACCAGATATCCCAACCCAATCTAGTCCCACCTGCCAGCACCCGGCCTATATCCCTCCAAACCCTTCCTATTCATATACCCATCCAAATGCCTCTTAAATGTTGCAATTGTACCAGCCTCCACCACATCCTCTGGCAGCTCATTCCATACACGTACCACCCTCTGTGTGGAAAAGGTGTCCCTTAGGTCTCTTTTATATCTTTCCCCTCTCACCCTAAACCTATACCCTCTAGTTCTGGACTCCCCCACCCCAGGGAAAAGACTTTGTCTATTTATCCTATCCATGCCCCTCGTGATGTTATAAACCTCTATAAGGTCACCCCTCATCCTCCGACGCTCCAGGGAAAACAGCCCCAGCCTGTTCACCCTCCCCCGATAGCTCAAACCCTCCAACCCTTCAACCCTCAACCTGGTAAATCTTTTCTGAACCCTTTCAAGTTTCACAACATCTTTCCGATAGGAAGGAGACCAGAATGCACGCAATATTCCAACAGTGGTCTAACCAATGTCCTGTACAGCAGCAACATGACCTCCCAACTCCTGTACTCGATACTCTGACCAATAAAGGAAAGCATACCAAATGCCGCCTTCACTATCCTATCTACCTGCGACTCTATTTTCAAGGAGCTATGAACCTGCACTCCAAGGTCTCTTTGTTCAGCAACACTCCCTAGGACCTTACCATTAAGTATATAAGTCCTGCTAAGATTTGCTTTCCAAAAATGCAGCACCTCGCATTTATCTGAATTAAACTCCATCTGCCACTTCTCAGCCCATTGGCCCATCTGGTCCAGATCCTGTTGTAATCTGAGGTAACCCTCTTCGCTGTCCACTACACCTCCAATTTTGGTGTCATCTGCAAACTTATTAACTATACCTCTTATGCTCGCATCCAAATCATTTATATAAATGATGAAAAGTAGTGAACCCAGCACCGATCCTTGTGGCACTCCACTGATCACAGGCCTCCAGTCTGAAAAACAACCCTCCACCACCACCCTCTGTCTTCGACCTTTGAGCCTGTTCTGTATCCAAATGGCTAGTTCTCCCTGTATTCTGTGAGATCTAACCTTGCTAATCAGTCTCCCATGGGGAACCTTGTCGAACGCCTTACTAAAGTCCATATAGATCACATCTACCGCTCTGCCCTCATCAATCCTCTTTGTACTTCCTCAAAAAACTCAATCAAGTTTGTGAGACATGATTTCCCACGCACAAGGCAATGTTGACTATCCCGAATCAGTCCTTGCCTTTCCAAATAGCAGTTAGGAGAACGTGAGGACTGCAGATGCTGGAGATCAGAGTGAAAATGTGTTGCTGGAAAAGCGCAACAGGTCAGGCAGCATCCAAGGAGCAGGAGAATCGACGTTTCGGGCATAAGCCCTCCGAAACGTTGATTTTCCAAATAGCAAGGAATGAGCTGCCAGAGGAAGTGATGGAGGCTGGTACAATTACAACATTTAAGAGGCATCTGGATGGGTATATGAATAGGAAGGGTTTAGATGGATATGGGCCGGGTGCTGGCAGGTGTGACTGGATTGGGTTGGGATATCTGGTCGGCATGGACAGGTTGGGCCGAAGGGTCTGTTTCCATGTTGTATATCTCTATGACTCTATAAATACATGTACATCCTGTCCCTCAGGATTCCCTCCAACAACTTGCCCACCACCGAGGTCAGGCTCACCAGTCTATAGTTCCCTGGCTTGTCTTTACCGCCCTTCTTAAACAGTGGCACCACGTTAGCCAACCTCCAGTCTTCCAGCACCTCACCTGAGACTATCGATGATACAAATATCTCAGCAAGAGGCCCAGCAATCACTTCTCTAGCTTCCCACAGAGTTCTCGGGTACACCTGATGTAGGGCTTTTGCCCGAAACGCTGATTTTCCTGCTCCTCAGACGTTGCCTGACCTGCTGTGCTTTTCCAGCACCGCACTCTAATCTATACCTGATCAAGTCCTGGGGATTTATCCACCTTTGTGCATTTCAAGACATCCAGCACTTCCTCCTGTGTAATATGGATATTTTTTAAGATGTCACCATCTATTTCCCTATATTCTATATCTTCCATGTCCTTGTCCCACAGTAAACACTGATGCAAAGTAATCGTTTAGTGTCTCCCCCATCTCTATATACTCACAGATACACACACACACACACACACTTATATTCTCCCCCACACCCATGTTGTGTGTGGACACAGTGAAAAACAAGTGTGTAAATCTTTATTCAATTGCCACCACCAGGAAGAGAGGAAACACCCGAGTGGCCAGTGACAAGCACTGCCCTTCACATCAAAAGGTAATGCTGTGTGATCAAACAGTGAAGGGGAGGGTAGGGACTAAATCAAAATAGAGTTGAAAGGGGAAATAATACACTCCACTCCCTGCGGCGCCCACCTCTCCCTGAACGACTCCAGGGTGTTGGTGGACACCGCGTGCTCCTTCTCCAAGGACACCCGGGCTCTAACGTAACCCCGGAAGAGGGGCAGGCAGTCGGCCCTAACGACCCCCTCCATGGCCCGCTGCCTGGACCTGTTGATGGCCAGTTTGGCCAGGCCCAGGAGCAGACCCACGAGGAGGTCTTCAGACCTGCCCTCCCTCCTCCGTACCGGGTGCCCGAAAATCAGGAGCGTGGGACTGAAGTGCAGCCAGAAACAGAGGAGAAGGTTTTTGAGAAAATCAAAAAGGGAGTGCAAACGCCCACACCCAATATATACATGGTCCACGGACTCCACAGCGCCACAGAACAAGCAGTTGGGCTGGGAGTCCGTGAACCACCGCAATCTGCGGTTGCAGGGGACTGCTGCGTGCAGCACCCTCCACCCCAGATCCCCGAGAGAAAGGGGGAGGACTCCCGCGTAGAGAGCCCTCCACTGGGGATCCCCACCGCCCGGTGGCAAATGGGCACGCCAAGGCGTGTCCGGACGGTGGATGAGGGAGAAGAGGTGGACGGGGTGCAGCAGCAGTCGATACAGGACATCAGCCTGCATCTGACAGCCAGGGCTCCTTGATTGGATGAGATTCATCGCCCCAGTCAGAAAACTCATATTCTAGAGGTCCACCTGGCTGACCCCATTACGATCACAACACTCACTCACTCACTCCCTCACACACACCTTTGGAACACGGGGGTCACAAATCCAGGTTTTAAGTGGTTTTCCCCCTTTATGGAGGGCAACTTCAGTATCCTTGTTGGAACCAAACCCCCCACCTCAAACTCGGTCAATTCCACAATTCCTCCTCCGCCCACACATTACCAAACGCAGGCTTGTTTTTAATCTGTTTTGGTTTCATTAAGGAGAGTAAGTGAAGATATTGAGGCCCTTGTCTGGCTTTGGGAAAGACCGTCTCGATGCCATGTTGAGGGCTGCAGGGAGGGGCTGGGGTGGAAGAAGGGGACCGAGTTCTCCCTGGTGTCCTGGGGCCAGTAGTTATCCCTCGACCCTGGCCATTGGAAAAACAAAATGGCCTGGCCGAAGTCATGGTGCTGTTTGCAGCATCTGACGCATCTCATGATCTCTGCATCACCACGGTGACTCCGCACTTCATTGTGAAGCCACTGAGGCAGGTTCGGAGGGAAGGTCAGGGTGCTACAGAAATGAAAAAGCTGATTTTTTTATCTTTGCATTCTCCTGCTGGAGAGGGCACGACATTACGTTGAATCCTGGATTCCGACTGACATTGTGCAAAGGGGAAGTCTATCTTCAGCACCTCTGACATCCAACGATGTTACCATCGCTGAGACTTTGGCTGTTAACATCACATTGACCGAAACCGAGCTGTAATGATGATATAAATACCGACGCTACGAGACAAGGAGCAGGAGGTAGCCATTCAATATCATTCAATATGATCATGACGGATCTCATCACTTCCCAGCCCACTCTCCATCACCCTTCAACTAATAAAAAACCTCTCTGTCCCCTCCTTAAATTTGTTCCCCCAACACCTTCAGGCGGTAGTGATTTCCACAGCTTCACGACCATTTGAGAGAAATAATTCCTCCTCGTTTCTATTTTTAATTTGTCACCCCCTTATCCTAAAGGGCAGATAAATCAATTCAATGTTGTTTTTTTTATAAAGGTGTTAACTTCTGTAATGACCCCGGTGATAGAAGGGCTTGATTTCCAGCACACTTACCCCAAGTCCGCAAAAACAAATCAGGAGTGTGGTAGAATACTAGGAGAAAGCGAGGACTGCAGATGCTGGGGATCAGAGCCGAGAGTGTGGTGCTGGAAAAGCGCGGCAGGTCAGGCAGCATCCGAGGAGCAGGAGAGTCAACGTTTCAGGCATATGTGCTTCATCACAAACTTCCAGAGTCTTGCTCCTTCTTCAGGTAGTTAGTGAGACAGGATACATTGGACACAGAATTTATAAATAAAAGATCAGAGGGTCATACACCTGATGTGAATGTATTGAACAAGCCTCGATGGCTATTGAGTCTTTAATCACTTCAAACGGGGATGCAGGCTTTGGTTGATGCATATGTAGACCCCAGAATTCCTTTCGAGTCACTGCCCCAAGATAACTTAAGGTTTTATCTGTGTAAAAGAGGTAACATCTCAGGTTAGACAACACATTTTAGGTGTGAGACCTTGAATAGAGTCTAAACCTGGAGTTAGATGGTTTTATTTCCAATGTAGGAATTTATAGAATGCCACATTGACTGACTGCTGACAGATTGTGGGCTTTTTGAACAAACTAGAATTTATCTGGAAATACACATTTGCAAATGCAAATTCACCCCATAGATTTGTGTGTGTGGGTCTGTGAGTGAGAGAGAGAGAGAGAGTGTGTGGATGAAATAGGGTCTGTGTGAGTGTGTGTTTGTGTGAGAGAATGTGTGTCTATGTGTCCGTGATGAGGAGAAACTTCTTCACCCAGAGAGTGGTGGCTGTGTGGAATGCTCTGCCCCAGAGGGCAGTGGAGGCCCAGTCTCTGGATTCATTTAAGAAAGAGTTGGATAGAGCTGAGCTCTTAAGGATAGTGGAATCAAGGGTTATGGAGATAAGGCAGGAACAGGATACGGATTGAGGATGATCAGCCATGATCATATTGAATGGTGGTGCAGGCTTGAAGGGCAGAATGGCCTACTCCTGCACCTATTGTCTGTTGTCTATGTATGAGTGTGTGTGAGAGTGTGCGTGTGTGTGGGAGAGTGTGTGTCTATGTATCCGTGATGTATGAGTGTGTGTGAGAGTGTGTGTGTGTGTGTCAGAGTGTGAGTGTGTATGTGTGTGTGTAGGAGAGTGTGAGTGTGTGCGTGTGTTTGTGTGTGTGTGTGAGTGTGTGGGTAAGTGTGCGTGTGCGTGTGCGTGTGCGTGTGAGAGTGTGTGCGTATGTGTGTGTGTGAGACATGAACCCAAGGTCCTGTTTGAGGCCATCCTCATGGAGACCGAACTTGGCTATCAGCCTCAGCTTGGTGACTCTGCGTTGTTGCATATCCCGAAGTCCGCCTTGGAGGATGGTCACCCGAAGATCCGAGGCCGAATATTCCTGACCGCTGAGGTGTTCTGACGATTGTTGCATGGTGTCCATTCATCTACTTGGTCTCACCAATAAACTGTATCTCGGGGCATCCTGACCTGCAGCCAATGAGATAGACAACATTGGCTGAGCCACATGAGTACCTGGTGTGTATGTGGTGGGTGGTGTACCCACATGTAATGGCGGTATCCATGTTGACACTGTGACACGTCTTGCGGAGATTGCCATGACAGGGCCACATGATGTTGGGGTCAATGTTATCCTGAAGGCTGGGCAGGTTGCTGTGAATAATGTTCTGTTTAAGTGTAGCAGTGTGAGGTGATCTGTGAGCTTGCAGGTAGAGTGAGGTGCTGAGGTTCCCATCCTTGATGTGACCAGCTACTCTAAAGCGTAGCCCATGGGCAGTCTGATGGTGGGATGAAACTTGTCGATGTCACAATGTCATCGTTTCAGTAATTCCTCGCTAGGGGTCCAGAGGAAGAAAATGTCATCAATGTATCTGGTGTATAGTGTTGATAGGAGGTGGACTTTGTCCACACCACACCTCCACACCCTCATTTCCAAAAGAACTTGCTCCCAAATCTTAATCCACAGATGGCACATTGAAACTCTATATTGACTTTTTTATTGGTGTCTTTACATTTCCAGTAATGACAAGCTGCAACCTAATACTGATCCTCCATCTAGCTTTCATCAAAAGGAAGCAGTGGGGATCTTCCAAATGAAGTGTTTATCCTTCAGATGTTTTTTTTGAAATGTTCCATCAGGCAAATTGATGACATGGATAATGGATTCTAACTATGGGTGGCACGGTGGCTCAGTGGTTAGCACTTGCTGCCTCACGGTCCCAGGTTCGATTCCAGCCTCGGGCGACTGACTGTGTGGAGTTTGCACGTTCTCCCCCGTGTCTGCGTGGGTTTCCTCCGGGTGCTCCGGTTTCCTCCCACAGTCCAAAGATGTGCAGGATGGGGTGAATTGGCCGTGCTAAATTGCCCCATAGTGTTAGTGCATTAGTCAGAGGGAATTGGGACTGGGTAGGTTACTCTTTGGAGGGTCGGTGTGGACTTGTTGGGCCGAAGGGTCTGTTTCCATACTGTTGGGAAGCTAATCTAATCTAACTAATTCTGCATGGCTACACTCAATCCAATTATTTACTGGTTGTGTGGTTAGTTGCTCCCAATGATTTTTTTATTCCAAATTCAAATCTCTTGTAAGAGGTTTCCAATATGTCCCATTTAAATCCTGACCTTCTCAAAGGCTCCCAGGAATCCCTGTTTTTTTTTTAAACTGTTCTTTCAGTTTGTCTTAATCCAATTCCATTTTAATGGCCATATTAAATGCTGTCACTGATGCATCGTTGTTGGTCTGAGTGCAAAAAGACTTTGCTACCTTAATTAGTTATAGTTTCATCCAGTTTTAGCAACAGCGTATTAAAAAAAAAGGATTAATTTCAATTCATTCTCTTCAGGGTGAATTGGGCTCTAAAGACTGTATTCGTTTTTTTTAATAAATATTTTTATTGAAAAGAAAAAGGTTTTTGGGGTTTTTTTTACAAAATTAACACAAAATAGTGTAGCCACTTTACAATACAATAACCTGTATTTCCTTTTTAACACCTTTGTGGTTTTGGTAGGCGATACCAGCTGGTTATGATCGCTGCCAATCCCAGCGAGAGGGTCTCACAGGCATGGCATGTGCTCAATTTGCTTAGGCCTGGTGAGAAGGCCCGAGTCGGTCACACAGCTTCATTGCCCTGAGGGGGAGTCACATTAGACCTATTGAGAAACACACAGTCAGTTACTCAGAGAAAAGGGATTTGTAACTTTGGTCATCCCTGTCAAAAACCATAAGATGTGCCTTTGGACAATGACTGTAATACTGCGTCCCACTGTGCACCTGGTTGCAAGCTGCTCATGATTCTTAACGGACACAAACGCGACGGTCCGTGAGTGCAGCCAAAACAAAACTTAGCAACCACACCTTGGCAGCAATTGATTCAAAAGGCTGTCACTGACAAGATTAGATTTGACAACCACCTGATGAAGGAGTGTCGCTCTGAAAGCTAGTGCTTCCGATTAAACCTGTTGGACTATAACCTGGTGCTGTGTGATTTTTAACTTTGTCCACCCCAGTCCAACACCGGCATCTCCAAATCAAGATTAGATCGGAAGCAGGCCCTTCGGCCCAACCAGTCCACACCGACCCTCCGAAGAGTAATCCACCCAGAACCATTCCCCTACCCTATATTTACCCCTGACCCTAACACTATGGGTCAATCCATGCTAATCTGCACATCTTCTGGATTGTGGGAGGAGACTGGAGCACCCGGAGGAAGAGCAACCACCCCCCCCCCCCAATTAATGCACCTAAAACTTAGCATGGCCAATCCACCCTAACCTACACATCCCTGAACACTATGGGGTAATTTAGCATGGCCAATCCACCCTAACCTACACATCCCTGAACACTATGGGGTAATTTAGCATGGCCAATCCACCCTAACCTACACATCCCTGAACACTATGGGGTAATTTAGCACGGCCAATCCACCCTAACCTACACATCCCTGAACACTATGGGGCAATTTAGCATGGCCAATCCACCCTAACCTACACATCCCTGAACACTATGGGGTAATTTAGCACGGCCAATCCACCCTAACCTACACATCCCTGAACAGTATGGGGCAATTTAGCATAGCCAATCCACCCTAACCTACACATCCCTGAAGAGTATGGGGCAATTTAGCATGGCCAATTCACCTGGCCTGCACACCTTTGGACTGTGGGAGGAAACCGGAGCAGACACGGGGAGAATGTGCAAACTCCACACAGTCAGTCACCCGAGGCAAGAAATGAACCCAAGACCCTGGCGCTGTGAGGCAACAGTGCTAACCACTGTGCCACTGTGCCACCCCATCACTGATCCAACGCTGGATCAGCCCTGCCAACTCCACTGTCTTCGGAAAACCCTGCCACTGAGTCACAAACCAAAATCGCTGTTTAGATCAGAGTGATGCTGGAAAAGCACAGCAGGTCAGGCAGCATCCCTGCTCCTCAGATGCTGCCTGACCTGCTGTGTTTTTCCAGCACCGCTCTGATCTAAACTCTGGTTTCCAGTGTGAGTAGGCCTCACTTTTGCCTAACAAAAATCACTACCAGGCCCCAAAACATACGAGTGCACACAGCAGTTGTCACCAACTGGTCAGCATTGTACACCTGGAGTGGATCTGCAACACAGTTGGAGAAATGCCATCAGCAATTTGAAGTCCTCTGCACCGGGAGAACCATTGACCAAACGGTACTGATCTTCAAACAAACATCTGGGCAAAACTACATAAGTGATTTGAGCTGACTCAAAGTGAAGAGGGTTACCTCAGATTACAACAGGATCTGGACCAAATGGGCCAATGGGCTGAGAAGTGGCAGATGGTGTTTAATTCAGATAAATGTGAGGTGCTGCATTTTGGGAAAGCAAATCTTAGCAGGACTTATACACTTAATGGTAAGGTCTGATGGAGTGTTGCTGAACAAAGAGACCTTGGAGTGCAGGTTCATAGCTCCTTGAAAGTGGAGTCGCAGGTAGATAGGATAGTGAAGGTGGCGTTTGGTATGCTTTCCTTTATTGGTCAGAGTATTGAGTACAGGAGTTGGGAGGGTCATGTTGCAGCTGTACAGGACATTGGTTCGGCCACTGTTGGAATATTGCGTGCAGTTCTGGTCTCCTTCCTATCGGAAAGATGTTGTTAAACTTGAAAGGGTTCAGGAAAGATTTACAAGGATGTTGCCAGGGTTGGAGGGTTTGAGCTACAGGGAGAGGCTGAACAGGCTGGGGCTGTTTTCCCTGGAGCGTCGGAGGCTGAGGGGTGACCTTATAGAGGTTTATAAAATCATGTGGGGCATGGATAGGGTAAATAGACAAGATCTTTTCCCTGGGGTCAGGGAGTCCAGAACTAGAGGGCATAGGTTTAGGGTGAGAGGGGAAAGATATGAAAGAGACCTAAGGGTCAACTTTTTCACACAGAGGGTGGTACGTGTATGGAATGAGCTGCCAGAGGAAGTGGTGGAGGCTGGTACGATTGCAACATTTAAAAGGCATCTGGATGGGTATATGAATAGGAAGGGTTTGGAGGGATATGGGCCGGGTGCTGGCAGGTGGGACTAGATTGGGTTGGGATATCTGGTCGGCATGGACGGGTTGGACCGAAGGGTCTGTTTCCATGCCGTACATCTCTCTGAGCCTAAATGCTGTGAATGGTTGTAACATTTGGCCCTGTTCTCTAACTCTGAAATGACCAATTTTCCAGAGGAGACCAAAAGCTCACCTTGGAGAATGTCGACATTCACCCCGGGACAACATACTTACAACTCTGTGGATGGTCATCCTGGAGCGAAGGCCATGATATAGCAATATTATTAACTTCCATCAAGATCCACTCCACTATGCACTAGGGCAAACTGCATTGCTAGCCAGGCTGATTAGAATTATCAGACAGCGCTTAAGTTTATCAAGAAGGTCAGTTCAGAGTTTGGTGTCTGATCATGTGATTTTAAACTTCAGGATTGGCTCTGCTTTTTTTTAAATGCTGAAATAGTTTGATGACAGAGACTCCTCTGTGTACATCTGTCTAGGGTTGTATTGTTCCAAGAGGAAATAGGAGCAGCAATAGACTCTTTGGCTTTTTGAGTCTGTCCTGTCACTTGCTATGGGCCAGACCAGGTCCCCCTCAAAACATATCAAAGAGATAGCCTTGACCCTACTTTTAGCAATAACAAAAATGGTGGATCTTGCGGCCGCTCCTGAGATGCTAGATTGCTCACAGTTATTACATTTCAGTAGTTTATTCTGATTCATTTTTTAGTTCTTTTAAAAACAATTGGACAAGGGCTTATGCCCGAAACGTCGATTTCGCTGCTCGTTGGATGCTGCCTGAACTGCTGTGCTCTTCCAGCACCGCTAATCCAGAAGTATGCCCATAGTGTTAGGTGCATTAGTCAGGGGTAAACATGGGGAACGGGTCTGGGTGGGTTACTCTTCGGAGGGTCGGTGTGGACTTGTTAGGCCAAAGGGCCTGTTTCCATACTGTAGGGAATCTAATCTAATCTAAGAAATGCTCAGAGGGATAAGTGCCAAGCTCAGGCAGGTGGTTCTAGTTGAGTCCAGGAATTATGGTCAGCGTGAAGGAATTGGACCAAAGAGTCTGCTTCCAGTCTATGACCGCTCATTTGAGTTTGAAATTCCAGTGTGCTATGATCACTCTTCCCAGGGGGATCTTTACTTTGGGATTAATTAATTAATATCACACCTCATTACACAATAACAAATCCAGAATAGCCTGCTCCCTGGTTGATTCCTCAGCAACTTGTTCTGAGAAACAATCTCCTCTACATCAGAAACATAGAATCGTACTGTACAGAAGCGTCCCTTCAGCCCATCAAATCCATACTCCCAAAAATATACTCCTACCTACTTTTTCTTGAAAGTTGTGACACCTCAAATGCTCATCTAAGTATTTTTCAGCAATTGTGAGGTTTCCCACCCCAACCAGTCCCACATCCCTACCACTGTTTGGTGAAAATGTTTTTCTTCAAATCCCCGTCCAAACCTCCTGCCTCTAAACTTCCACACTGTGCATATTAACATCACCCATGATCTTGGCTGTACCTTTCTCCCAAGGTACATGGTATTTCCTGGTTTACTCTGTGCCCCACTGCAGGACCCCTCCTTGGGGGAATGAGCTGCCCGAGGATGTGGTGGAGGCTGGTACAATTGCAACATTTAAGAGGCATCTGGATGGGTATATGAACAGGAAGGGTTTGGAGGGATATGGGCCGGGTGCCGGCAGGTGGGACTAGATCGGGTCGGGATGGACGGGTTGGGCCGAAGGGTCTGTATCCGTGCTGTACATCTCTACGACTCTCTGACAAACTACTCCGACCAGGGGCCTTTTCTTTTGCTATTTCCTATGTCTACTCACTCTGATTCTATATCTTCATCTCCAGTGCTGACAGCGTTTTCTCCCTTCACGAACAAAGCTCCTTTCCCTGCCTGCCCATCCTTCCGAAACACTGAGTACCCTTGGATATTCAATTCCCAAACTTGCAACTTTCCCTGCAACCTCAGTAACTGCCACAGAATCATACCCAACTACCTCTATTTGTGCTATCAACTTGTTAATTTTATTACAAAGGCAAAGCCTTTACATTGCTTAGATTAGACTGGATTCCCTATAGTGTGGGGAACAGTGTACAGCTCAATAAGCCCCCACCGACCCTCCGAAGAGTAACCCACCAAGTCCTATTCCACTACCCTATAGTTTGTTCTATTATCAAGCTCTCCTGTCATTGATGCAGTCTGTCCCTACCTTCCCTTTTCCAGCGACAATCAGCTTCATCACTAACTCACTCTACTATTTGATTTTAGAGACCAGAACATCAGGTGTCGTGGCAGCGTCCCTACTTTGGAACCAAGGGTCCAGGTTCAAGCCCCACCTGCTCCAGAGGTGCGCAAGAACATCCCAGATCAGGTTGAATCAAGGATATCGACAAGAGCTGGTCAGAGGCTAGGGATACTGCGTTGGTAACCCTCCCCAAATCCAGCCCACCATCTACAAGTTACAAGACAGGAGTGTGATGGAACACTCCCCTTTTGCTTGGATGGGAGCAGCTCCAACAACACTCAAGGGGCTCGACACCATTCAGGACAAAGCAGCCCCCCCCTTGATTACACCACAACCGCTCCCTCCACCACCAACAGTCAGTGTGTACCATCGACAAGAACTTTTACCAAGGCTCCTCCCACACCAACTTCCAAACTCAAGACCACCACCATCTAGAAAGACAAGGGCAGTAGGTACATTAGAACACCAGCCCCTGCTAGCTCCCCTCACATAAATAAGGAAAAGTGGATGCCACTTGGTCAGAGAGTCACGGAGATGTACAGCTCGGAAACAGATCCTTCGGTCTAACCCGTCCACGCCGACCAGATATCCCAACCCAATCTAGTCCCACTTGCCAGCACTTGGCCCAAATCCCTCCAAATTCTGGATTAGAGGTGCTGGGAAAACACAGCAGGTCAGGCAGCATCCGAGGAGCAGTAAAATCGACATTTCGGGCAAAAGCCCTTCATCAGGAATACAGGCAGAGAGCCTGAAGGGTGGCGAGATAAATGAGAGGAGGGTGGGGGTGGGGAGAAAGTAGCATAGAGTACAATAGGTCAGTAGGGGAGGGGATGAAGGTGATAGGTCAAGGAGGAGAGGGTGGAGTGGATAGGTGGAAAAGAAGATAGGCAGGTCGGACAAGTCCGGACAAGTCATGGGGACAGTTACTGAGCTGGAAGTTTGGAACTGGGGTGAGGTGGGGGAAGGGGAAATGAGGAAACTGGTGAAGTCCACATTGATGCCCTGGGGTTGAAGTGTCCTTTCCTATTCATATACCCAGCCAGATGCCTCTTAAATGTTGTAATTGTCCCAGCCTCCACCACTTCCTCTGGCAGCTTATTCCATACACGTACCACCCTCGGTGTAAAAACATTGCCCCCTTAGGTCCCTGGATCCTCCAGGCCTGGTCTGCCATTCAGTAACACAATTAACTTCCACTCTACATTCCTGCGTATCGCCTGATAATCCCCCACCCCCTTGGTGATCAAAAGTCTACCTACCTCTGCCTTAAAAATATTGAAAGATTCTGTGTCCACTGCTTTTTGAGGGAGGGAATTCCAAAGGCTCCGAAACCCGCTGAGGGGTTAAACAAAACATTTCATCTCCATTTCCAATAAGCACCTTCCTTATTGTAACTCCAAGCCACTCACTGTCCTGACTTGGACATACAGAGGAACCTCGATTATCCGAACATGATGGGCGCGCAATATTTCGTTCGGATAATTGATTATTTGTTTAATTGATCCAATGCCTCTCCTCTGGGGCTCAAGAGTTTTCTGAAGTTTCCTTTCTCCTCGCTCTCCCCCTCACTGTCTAAGGGTTTGTTTCTGAGCAGACACACACGTGTGTAAGGGACATTGCTAAAGAATCCCGCTCCCCCCTCCCCAACAAATCAATTCAATGGGATTGACACAGCGAGCACTTGCTAAGTCCACTCCCCGTTCAGGAGACTAGGCAACAGCACAATGCATGCAAGACCCTGCCCCCCCCACCCCGTCCACAACCCTGCCTAACCCCACCTCCTGTACACACCCCCCACCCTCCCTCTGGGGCAGCTGGACTGGACAACTGCTTTTGGTGGGGTGAGTCTCAAAATAGTGCACGCGCGCACACACACACACACCTTTTTACTGCAACTTTTTAACAGGGTCCACCTTTGCCCTGCACAAGACAATGTTGGAGAGATTATAGGAGAAAGGGAGGGGGCTGGTTTAGCGTACACTCCTGTGCAGAACGCCAGGGAAAGTGTGAGGGAGAGAGAGAGAGAGAGGGCAGGAGGTTAGTCATTAGGAGACAGTGCCTGGGCTCTCATCGATGTCCGAGACTGTTAGCAGCAGCATTTCAGTAAGCCGAGTTCATTTTTAATCATTGTAAACAAAACTCACGATTAAAAACATGTTTTTGATGAAACGTGTCTGTCAGGACCTTGAGGACTTCTTTGGATAATCTGAAATTCCGATAATTGATATTCGGATAATCGATGGTTCCTCTGTGTATCACCGATCCTTCAGTGTTGCTGAGGAAATTCTCTCCCTAAAGGCATCATGGGTCTATCTATAGCGTGTCGACTGCAGCGGTTCAAGATGGCAGCTCACCCCCACCTTCTCAAGGGCAACTCAGGACAGACAATAAACGCTGGGCCCAGCCAGTGGCGCCTGCATCCCACAAGTGAATTTTTTAAAAATTCAATCACACCCAGACCCACAAACGGTGCCAAAAGTGTATGGAATTAAAAGGGACAGTGACCTTGTTTTGGATTATAGTCACCATGGCAACAAAATAAATCCAGTGAGGCCTTGCTTGCAATGTTGCCACCGGGAGGTTTTGGGAGTGGTTTCTATGGCACACAGTGTTTACAAGATGTTCTCTGAATATTTATTTTTAACACAATTCTTCTGAAAGCCAAAACTAATAGGGAATGACAGTCAGTGGGGGTGTGTGTGTGTGTGTTTGTGTGTCGCTGTGTGTGTGTGACATTCCGAGTGCGTGATCTAACCTGTTATTGAAAAGATCTGATTGGAAGGGGGAAAAAAAACCAAGGGACTTTGAGAATAAATGGGGACTTTCCACCCCCAAACACAGGGGGACTTTCCATATTCAGAAGTGTCACTCCATTTCCACCCTCACAGCCATCTACCCTTCTGTTTTTATACCCTCCTGCAAATACTGCACTCATCAGCTCTCCTACCTTGACTGGCCTTCAATGGGAGAAAGTGAGCACTGCAGATCAGAGTCGAAACGTGTGGCGCTGGAAAAGCACAGCCGGTCAGGCAAAGTCCGAGGAGCCGGAGAGTCGACAGTTCAGGCGTGAGCCCTTCGTCATGATCCTGATGAAGGGCTCTTGCCCGAAACGTCGAATCTCCTGCTCCTCGGATGCTGCCTGACCGGCTGTGCTTTTCCAGCGCCACGCGTTTCGACCCTATACTCTGCAGGGTGCAGAACACCGATCTGAGCGCGCCTATTGAGACAGCATGTGTGGCCAGGCGTCGCTTGGTCTCTCAGGAAAAGATCTCAGCGGCACCATCTCGAGAACGAACGGGCCTTTCCCCCAAAGTCCAAGCTGATGATCCTGTCTTGGACAACTCTCGTGGAATTCTCTTTCCCATAGCATTGGAATCTCTAGTGCACATCTGAACACTTCTTCAATGTGATGGGGTTAAAAAAATCACACAACACCAGGCGACACTCCAACAGGTTTGCTTGGAAGCACCCGCTTTCGGAGTGCTTGCTCCAACATCAGATAGCTGTGGGAGCAGCACTCCAAAAGCTAGTGCTTAAAAATAAACCTGTTGTAGCATAACCTGGCTTTGCGTGATTTTTTTTAACTTTGTCCACCCCAGTCCAACACTAGCTCCTCCCCATCAATGAGATGAGGGTCTCTGTCTCTACCAGCCTCACAGACAGTGGGTTCCAGACTCCCACCACCCTCTGAGTGAGAACGGGTCTCCCCTCACATCCCCTCGAAACCTTCTGCGCCTTACCTTCGACCTATGCCCACCCCCACTGCCGATCACTGATCCCTCCAGCAAGGTGATAAGTGTCTTCCTGTCCACCCGATATTTTGTACACCCCCCTGGTGACCTCTCAATTAATCCCATCTGATTGAAAGAAACCGACCTCAGCCCAGTCCAGTCCGTCTTCATGACAGAAGCTCTCGGGGCCCTGGCAACATTCTGATTAAATCTCTTCTGCTTGCTCTCCAAGCTGAACATCCCTCCTGTGATGTGCGTTCTAGAGCTGCACACAAATGGCCAGGCCAATATCTTAGACACTTGCAGTCTCAAACCCCCGTGCTCTTAAACTCTATCTCCCAGCCCCAAAGAAGTCAAACAGGGGATAAAGTGCAAGTGGAGGCCACAACCATTTATCCACAATCTTATTGAATGGTAGTGGATAAGGTGCCAAAAGACCCATCCCCACTCCAATTTTACATCTTTTTATTTCAGTTAACAAGTTTTTAATTGTACCAGACTCCACCACATCCTCTGGCAGCTCATTCCATACACGTCCCACCCTCTGTGTGAACAAGTTGCCCCTTAGGTCTCTTTTATATTTTTCCCCTCTCACTCTAAACCTATGCCCCTCTAGTTCTGGACTCCCCGACCCCAGGGAAAAGACTGTCTATTTATCCTATCCATGCCCCTCATAATTTTGTAAACCTCGATAAGGTCATCCCTCAGCTCCAGGGAAAACAGCCCCAGCCTGTTCAGCCTATCAACCTGTTCAGATGTGGTATGACACAACTCTGGAGCAGGTGGTACTTGAACCTTCTGACTTACAAACAGGGACATTATCACAGTGCCACATGAACCCTTCCTCCAAATGTATACCCCAGGCAGGTTCTCCCCCACTAATCTGTGAAAACTTCCCCATCAAGTTTTCAGGGGAATTCTATTGTACTGAGAGGTACTCATGGCCTGAGTGCTTGATTCATGTCCACGTTCAGGAAAGGGCAACTGTTACAACATGGGGTCAACCCCCACCCCCCCCCTTGCTCATTTAAACCTGCAACACAGAAATGATGTAATCCGTTAAAATTTGAGCAGCCAAGAACTATCCCAAAAGTCACTGAGTCAGAAGTTTCTTCTTTAAGTCTAACATAGAATATTAACTAACAACTATTTACAACTCTTTTCTCTAACCAATCTTTTACTTGCCCTTCTATAATACTGGTCCGATAAAAGATAAAAGATTAAGATTTACCAAAAAATTCAACTTTCAAAATCAGCCAACTGTCCAATCTTCTTTTTGTATCTTCCTCTGTCTTCTTTACTTCTTATTAGGTTTCTGTTTCACAGGTTGTCGACAGTTAAAGGTACCTTTAAGAGAGCTATTCTGTGGGCGGTCTGCATGTGTTGGTGGTTTGGCAGTTCTCCCCCAAACTGTTCGATTTTTCCCGGCCTTACACCCCAAAGCATTGGATCGTTTCATTGGTTTTAATATTCTCAAAATACCAAATATAAACGAGATTGGAGGTTAGTATCTTAGGGCATAATTTAAACAGATTGGCCGGATTTGAATTTGTTTTTGTTGCATAGCAACCCAGGTACTGCGAGCTGCTGGACCATTACATTGTAAACTCTCCAGCACTCTGTGTGCTTGCCAAGTCCGTCAGCTCTCTTAAAGGTACAGTACACCTCTGCACCTTCATAACACAAACATTTGTCCATTTTGGCAGGAGGAGGAAGAGTGAGAGGTTTATATATTTATATGTTCGCATTATATATTAATGATTTGGATGAGGGAAACGGGGGCATTCTAGCGAAGTTTGCCGATGATACGAAGTTAGGTGGACAGGCAGGTAGTACTGAGGAAGTGGGGAGGCTACAGAAGGATCTAGACAGGTTGGGAGAGTGGTCCAGGAAATGGCTGATGGAATTCAACGTGAGCAAGTGCGAGGTCTTGCACTTTGGCAAAAAGAATAAAAGCATGGACTACTTTCTAAGTGGTGAGAAAATTAATAAAGCCAAAGCACAAAAGGATCTGGGAGTGTTAGTCGAGGATTCTCTAAAGGTAAACATGCAGGTTGAGTCCGTGATTAAGAAAGCGAATGCAATGTTGTCTCTTATCTCAAGAGGGTTGGAATATAAAAGCAGAGATGTACTACTAAGACTTTATAAAGCTCTGGTTAGGCCCCATTTGGAGTACTGTGTCCAGTTTTGGTCCCCACACCTCAGGAAGGACATTCTGGCACTGGAACATGTCCAGCGGAGATTCACACGGATGATCCCTGGAATGACAGGTCTAGCATATGAGGAACGGCTGAGGATACTGGGATTGTATTCGTTGGAGTTTAGAAGATTAAGGGGAGACTTAATAGAGACGTACAAAATAATACATGGCTTGGAAAAGGTGGATGCTAGGAAATTATTTCCGTTAGACGAGGAGACTAGGACCCGTGGACACAGCCTTAGAATTAGAGGGGGTCATTTCAGAACAGAAATGCGGAGACATTTCTTCAGCCAGAGAGTGGTGGGCCTGTGGAATTCATTGCCACGGAGTGCAGTGGAAGCCGGGACGCTAAATGTCTTCAAGGCCGAGATTGATAGATTCTTGTTGTCTAGAGGGATTAAGGGCTACGGGGAGAACGCTGGTAAGTGGAGCTGAAATGCGCATCAGCCATGATTGAATGGTGGAGTGGACTCGATGGGCCGAATGGCCTTACTTCCACTCCTATGTCTTATGGTCTAATGGTCTTCAGGTTGCAGAGCCCTGAGCTGCAGAGAGATCTCATTGATGAATCACAAAAAGGTTAGTATACAGGGAAAGCAAGTCACCAGGAAAGCTCATAGAATGTTGGCATTTAGCATGAGGGGAACGGAATCCCAAAGTAGGGAGGTTATGCTTCAGATAGACAGGGCACTGATGAAACCAAAGTTAAAACCCTGCTTTCCTGCAGACATTTGATGTCTGTGTCGATATTGTGCGGTCTACTTCAAGCTGGCAGTTAGCGGTGTTGATGGTAGTTATGATTTGGAGGTGTTGGTGTTGATGATGAAACCAGTATACCACGTCCAGTATTAGTCTCGTTATTTAACAAAGGATGCAAATGCATTGGAGATGGTCCAGGGAAGGCTCATCAGAATAATACCTCAAACGGGTGAGTTTTGTTTGATGGGGGGGGGGGAGGGTTGGACAGACTGGGTTCGCAGCCACTGGAGATTATGAGAGTAAGAGGGGATTTTTACAGGGTGGGCGTGCAGCGGGTGTTCCCTCTTGCAGGAGAATCTTGAACTGGGGTTCCACTGTGAAAATCAGGATTCACCCATTCGAAAGAGAGAGGAACCAAGCTTCTTCCCCCCAGGTGGTCTTTGGAACTCACCCCCATGTAGGTGACGGAAATGGGGAATATATGAATATTTGTAAGGCCAATGGGGATAAGATTCTTGGTAAGCGGGGGTGGGGTGGGAGGTGAAAGGTTACTGAGGTCAGGTGGGAAGGATTGGAGTTCCTATCCAATCAGCTAGATCCTTATTGAGTGATGGAGTTGGTTTGAGGAATTTCCTCTTGCTCCTGATTTGTAATTGTCGAGGAGCACTGTCATGAGTCAGCTGTGTCAGCGATGTGTGAAGCTGTCTGCGAGGCCAGGGCTGTGTGACGGGCAGCACAGATCACTTTGGCTGAGATTTCACATCAGTGACTGGCTGGTTTCCGACTGTCAATAAAATGTCCTTTAAATCAGCAACACGTGATGGGGCTCCAGTCACTTACTGGCAGGTCGCAATTTCCAGGATACCACGGACAAAGAATTCAGGAAATATCTGCAGCTTACCGGGAATAAGAGTTTTCACTGACCTGAACAGGCAGGTCCAGGAACTGGTCACACTGCAGATGGAGACCACAAACACTCTCTCTCACACACACACACACACACAAATCCACTCACACACAAAACCTTTCTCTCGCACACACAAACTTTCTCTCTCACACACACACATACACAAACTCATACACACAAATTCACACATACACACAAGCACACACACACACACACACAAAAATCTCTCTCACACACGCAAAAACTCTCTCTCTCCCACACACACACAAAAGCTCTCTCTCACACACACACACACAAACTCACTCACTCTCTCTCACACACACACTCTCTCTCTCCATCGCTCTCTCACACACACACACACACACACACACACTCTCTCTCTCTCCATTGCTCTCTCACACACACAAAAACTCACTCTCTCTACACACACACACACACACACACACACACTCTCTCTCTCTCTCCGTCACTCTCTCACACACACAAAAACCCTCACACACACAAAAAAACTCTTTCACACACATAAACACTCTCAAAAACAAACACACATACACAAACCTATACACACACAAATTCACACAAACACACATAAGCACACACACACGCACACAAAAATGCTCTCTCACGCACACACAGAAACTCTCTCACACGCACATACACACACAAACTCTTTCTCTCATGCAAAAACTCTTTCACACACACACAAAAACTCTCCCTCTCCCACACACACACAAAAACTCTCTCTCACACACAAAAACTCTCTCTCACACAAAAACTCACTCACACACACACACACACACAAACTCGATACCACACACACACACACAAAAACTCTCTCTCACACACACACACAAAAAATCTCTACCACACGCACACAAAAACTCTCTCTCTCTCACACACACACACACACACACACACACACAAACTCTCTCTCAAACACACACACACACAAAAACACACTCTCTCTCTCTCTCACACACAGAAATTCTCTCCGTCGCCTCTCACAAACACAAAAGCTCTCCAACACACAAAAACTCTCTCTAACACACACAAAAACTCTCTCCCTCACACACACACACACACACACACACACACACAAATACTCTATACCACACACACACACAAAAACACACTCTTTCTCTCACACACACACAAAACTTTGTCTTTCACAGACACACACAAAAACACACTGTCTCTCTCTCTCACACACAGACACAAAAAATCTGTCTCTCTCACACACACACAAAAACTCTCTCCCTCTCTCACACACACACATAAACTCTCTCCCTCTCACACACACACACAAAAGCTCTCTCCCTCTCACGCACACACACACATACAAAAACTCTCTCTCACACACAAAACTCTCTCCCTCTCTCACACACACAAAAACTCTCTCTCTCACAGACACACACACACAAAAACACACTCACTCTCTCTCTCTCACACACACACATAAACACTCTCTCTCTCACACACACACACAAAAACTCTCTCTCTCACACACACACACACAAAAACACACTCTCTCTCTCTCTCACACACACACACACAAACACACTCTTCTCTCTCTCACACACACACAAAAACTCTCTCCCTCTCTCTCACACACACAAAAACACTCTCTATCTCTCTCTCACACACACACAAAAACTCTCTCTCTCTTACACATACACACAAAAACTCCCTCCCTCTCTCAAACACACACACATACAAAAACTCTCTCTCACACACAAAAACTCTCTCCCTCTCTCACACACACAAAAACTCTCTCTCACACACACACAAAAACACATTCTTCTCTCTCACACACACACACATAAACTCTCTCTCTCACACACACACACAAAAACTCTCTCTCTCACACACACACAACACACTCTCTCTCACTCACACACACACACACACAAAAACACATTCTTCTCTCTCACACACACAAAACACTCTCTCCTCTCACACACACACAAAAATTCTCTCCCTCTCCCACACACACACAAAAACTCTCTCTCTCACACACACAAAAACACTCCAACACACAAAAGCTCTCTCTCACACACACAACAGCTCTCTCACACACACACAAAAACTCTCTCTCTCACACACACACACACAAAAGCTCTCTCTCACACACACACACACAAAAACACTCTCTCTTACACACACACACAAAAACTCTCTCTCTCACACACACACACACACAAAAACACACTCTCTCTCTCTCTCACACACACACACACAAACACACTCTTCTCTCTCTCACACACACACAAAAACTCTCTCCCTCTCTCTCACACACACAAAAACACTCTCTATCTCTCTCTCACACACACACAAAAACTCTCTCTCTCTTACACATACACACAAAAACTCCCTCCCTCTCTCAAACACACACACATACAAAAACTCTCTCTCACACACAAAAACTCTCTCCCTCTCTCACACACACAAAAACTCTCTCTCACACACACACAAAAACACATTCTTCTCTCTCACACACACACACATAAACTCTCTCTCTCACACACACACACAAAAACTCTCTCTCTCACACACACACAACACACTCTCTCTCACTCACACACACACACACACAAAAACACATTCTTCTCTCTCACACACACAAAACACTCTCTCCTCTCACACACACACAAAAATTCTCTCCCTCTCCCACACACACACAAAAACTCTCTCTCTCACACACACAAAAACACTCCAACACACAAAAGCTCTCTCTCACACACACAACAGCTCTCTCACACACACACAAAAACTCTCTCTCTCACACACACACACACAAAAGCTCTCTCTCACACACACACACACAAAAACACTCTCTCTTACACACACACACAAAAACTCTCTCTCTCACACACACACACACACAAAAACACACTCTCTCTCTCTCTCTCACACACACACACGCACACAAATACTCTATACCACACACACACAGAAAAACACACTGTCTCTCTCTATCTCACACACACAAAAACTCACTCCCTCTCTCACACACACACAAAAACACTCTCTCTCGCTCACACACACACACAAAAACTCTCTCTCTCTCACACACACACAAAAATTCTCTCCCTCTCACACACACACAAAAACTCTCTCCCTTTCACACACACACATGCAAAAACTCTCTCTCACACACAAAAACTCTCTCCCTCTCTCACACACACAAAAACTCTCTCTCTCTCACACACACACAAAAACACTCTCTCTCACACACACACACAAAAGCACTCTCTCTCACACACACACACAAAAACTGTCTCTCTCACACACACACACAAAAACACACTCTCTCTCTCTCTCACACACACACACACACACAAACACACTCTTCTCTCTCAAACACACAAAAACACTCTCTCCTCTCACACACACACAAAAACTCGCTCCCTCTCTCACACACACACACAAAAACTCTCTCTCACACACACACACACATACACACACAAAAACTCTCTCTCACACACAAAAATTCTCTCCCTCTCCCACACACACACAAAAACTCTCTCTCACACACACACAAAAACTCTCCAACACACAAAAGCTCTCTCTCACACACACAAAACTCTCCACCACACGCACAAAAAAATTCTCTCTCATACACACACACAGACAAAAACTCTCTCTCACACACACACAAAAACACTCTCTCTCACACACACAAACACACACACTCTCTCTCTCACACACACACACACACACAAACACACTCTCTCTCTCACACGCACACAGAAACTCTCTCCGTCTCCTCTCAAACACACACAAAAACTTTCTCCCTCTCACACACAAAAACTCTCTCTCTCACACACACACACACATACAAAAACTCTCTTTCACACACAAAACCTCTCCAACACACAAAAACTCTCTCACACACACACACAGACACACACACAAATACTCTATACCACACACACACACAAAAACTCTCTCTCACACACACACACAGAAAAGCTCTCTCTCTCACACACACACACAAAAAATCACTCTCTCTCACACACACACATACACACACAAAACTCTCTCTCTCACACACACAAAAACACACTCTCTATCTCTTTCTCCCACACACAAAAACTCTCTCCCTCTCTCACACACACAATAACTCTCTCCCTCTCACACACACACACAAAAGCTCTCTCCCTCTCACGCACACACACACATACACACACACACACAAAAACACACTCTCGCTCTCACACACACACACACACACACACACACAAAAACACTCTCTCTCTCTCTCTCACACACACACAAAACTCTCTCTCTCACACACACACACAAAAACACTCTCTCTCCCTCTCACACACACACACAAAGGCTCTCTCCCTCTCACGCACACACACACACACATACAAGAACACACTCTCTCTCACACACACACAAAACACACTCTCTCTCTCTCTCTCACACACACACAAAAACACACTCTCTCTCTCACACGGACACAGAAACTCTCTCCGTCTCCTCTCACACACACACAAAAACTCTCTCCCTCTCTCTCACACACAAAAACGCTCTCCCTCTCTCACACACACAAAAACTCTCTCACTCTCCCACACACACACAAAAACTCTCTCTCACACACACACAAAAACTCTCCAACACACAAAAGGTCTCTCTCACACACACAAAAACTCTCTACCACACGCACACAAAAACTCTCTCTCATACACACACACACACAAAAACTCTCTCTCAAACAAACACACAAAAACACTCTCACACACACAAACACACACACTCTCTCTCTCACACACACACAAAAACACACACACTCTCTCTCTCACACACACACAAAAACACACACTCTCTCTCTCACACACACACACACAAACACACACTCTCTCTCTCACACACACAAAAACACACACTCTCTCTCACACACACACATACAAAAACACATTCTCTCTCTCACACGCACACAAAAACTCTCTCTCACACACACACACAGACAAAAACTCTCTCACACACACAAAAACTCCCTCCCTCTCCCGCACACACATAAAAACACTCTCTCTCACACACACACACACACACACACACAAAAACACACTATCTCTCTCTCTCACACACACACACACACACAAAAACACACTCTCTCTCTCACACACACACACACACACAAAAACACACTCTCTCTCTCTCACACACACACACGCACACAAATACTCTATACCACACACACACACAAAAACACTCTCTCTCTCTCGCTCTCACACACACACAAAAACTCTCTCCCTCTCTCACACACACACAAAAACTCTCTCCCTTTCACACACACACATACAAAAACTCTCTCTCACACACAAAAACTCTCTCCCTCTCTCACGCACACAAAAACTCTCTCTCTCACACACACACACACAAAAACACACTCTCTCTCTCGCACACACACACACAAAAACACTCTCTCACACACACACAAAAACTCTCTCTCTCACACACACACACAAAAACACACTCTCTCTCTCTCTCACACACACACACAAAAACACTCTCTCTCTCTCGCTCTCACACACACACAAAAATTCTCTCCCTCTCTCACACACACACAAAAACTCTCTCCCTTTCACACACACACATACAAAAACTCTCTCTCACACACAAAAACTCTCTCCCTCTCTCACACACACAAAAACTCTCTATCTCACACACACACACACAAAAACACACTCTCTCTCTCTCTCACACACACACACAAAAACACTCTCTCACACACATACAAGAACACACTCTCTCTCTCACACACACAAAACACACTTTCTCTCTCTCTATCACACACACACAAAAACACACTCTCTCTCTCACACGGACACAGAAACTCTCTCCGTCTCCTCTCACACACACACAAAAACTCTCTCCCTCTCTCTCACACACAAAAACGCTCTCCCTCTCTCACACACACAAAAACTCTCTCACTCTCCCACACACACACAAAAACTCTCTCTCACACACACACAAAAATTCTCTAACACACAAAAGGTCTCTTTCACACACACAAAAACTCTCTACCACACGCACACAAAAACTCTCTCTCATACACACACACACACACAAAAACTCTCTCACACACACAAAAACTCTCTCCCTCTCCCGCACACACATAAAAACACTCTCTCTCTCACACACACACACACACACACAAACACACTATCTCTCTCTCTCACACACACACACACACAAAAACACACTCTCTCTCTCACACACACACACACACAAAAACACACTCTCTCTCTCTCACACACACACACGCACACAAATACTCTATACCACACACACACAAAAACACTCTCTCGCTCTCGCTCTCACACACACACACAAAAACTCTCTCCCTCTCACACACACACAAAAATTCTCTCCCTCTCTCACACACACAAAAACTCTCTCTCTCACACACACACACACACACACAAAAACACACTCTCTCTCTCTCTCACACACATACACAAAAACACTCTCTCACACACACACAAAAACTCTCTCTCTCACACACACACACAAAAACACACTCTCTCTCTCTCACACACACACACAAAAACACACTCTTCTCTCTCAAACACACAAAAACAGTCTCTCTTCTCACACACACACAAAAACTCTCTCCCTCTCTCACACACACAAAAAAACTCTCTCTCTCTCACACACACACACACACACATACACACACAAAAACAGTCTCTCTTCTCACACACACACAAAAATTCTCTCCATCTCCCACACACACACAAAAACTCTCTCTCACACACACACAAAAACTCTCCAACACACAGAAGCTCTCTCTCACACACACAAAAACTCTCTACCACACGCACTCAAAAACTCTCTCTCATACACACACACACACAAAAACTCTCCCTCACACACACACAAACACACACACTCTCTCTCTCTCTCTCTCTCACACACACACACACACACACAAACACACTGTCTCTCTCACACGCACACAGAAACTCTCTCCGTCTCCTCTCAAACACACACAAAAACTTTCTCCCTCTCTCACACACACACAAAAACTCTCTCTCTCACACACACACATACAAAAACTCTCTCACACACACAAAAACTCTCTCCCTCTCCCACACACACACAAAAACTCTCCAACACACAAAAACTCTCTCACACACACACACACACACAGACACACAAATACTCTATACCACACGCACACACAAAAACTCTCTCTCTCACACACACACAGAAAAGCTCTCTCTCTCACTCACACACACAAAAACGCACTCTCTCTCTCACACACACATACACACACAAAACTCTCTCTCTCTCACACACACACAAAAACTCTCTCCCTCTCTCTCACACACAAAAACACACTCTCTCTCTCACACACACACACAAAAACACTCTCTCTCTCACACACACACACACAAAAACACTCTCTCTCTCTCTCTCACACACACACACAAAAACTCTCTCCCTCTCTCACACACACAAAAACTCTCTCCTTCACACACACACACAAAGGCACACTCCCTCTCACGCACACACACATACAAAAACACACTCTCTCTCTCACACACACAAAACACACTCTCTCTCTCTCTCTCTCTCACATACACACAAAAACACACTCTCTCTCTCACACGGACACAGAAACTCTCTCCGTCTCCTCTCACACACACACAACAACTCTCTCCCTCTCTCTCACACACAAAAACGCTCTCCCTCTCTCACACACACAAAAACTCTGTCTCACACACACACAAAAACTCTCCAACACACAAAAGCTCTCTCTCACACACACAAAAACTCTCTCCCACACGCACACAAAAACTCTCTCTCACACACACACAAAAACTCTCCAACACACAAAAGGTCCCTCTCACACACACAAAAACTCTCTACCACACGCACACAAAAACTCTCTCTCATACACACACACACACAAAAACTCTCTCTCAAACACACACACAAAAACACTCTCACACACACAAACACACACACTCTCTCTCTCACACACACACAAAAACACACACACTCTCTCTCTCACACACACACAAAAACACACACTCTCTCTCTCACACACACACACACAAACACACACTCTCTCTCTCACACACACAAAAACACACACTCTCTCTCACACACACACATACAAAAACACATTCTCTCTCTCACACGCACACAAAAACTCTCTCTCACACACACACACAGACAAAAACTCTCTCACACACACAAAAACTCTCTCCCTCTCCCGCACACACATAAAAACACTCTCTCTCACACACACACACACACACACACACAAAAACACACTATCTCTCTCTCTCACACACACACACACACACAAAAACACACTCTCTCTCTCACACACACACACACACACAAAAACACACTCTCTCTCTCTCACACACACACACGCACACAAATACTCTATACCACACACACACACAAAAACACTCTCTCTCTCTCGCTCTCACACACACACAAAAACTCTCTCCCTCTCTCACACACACACAAAAACTCTCTCCCTTTCACACACACACATACAAAAACTCTCTCTCACACACAAAAACTCTCTCCCTCTCTCACGCACACAAAAACTCTCTCTCTCACACACACACACACAAAAACACACTCTCTCTCTCGCACACACACACACAAAAACACTCTCTCACACACACACAAAAACTCTCTCTCTCACACACACACACAAAAACACACTCTCTCTCTCTCTCACACACACACACAAAAACACTCTCTCTCTCTCGCTCTCACACACACACAAAAATTCTCTCCCTCTCTCACACACACACAAAAACTCTCTCCCTTTCACACACACACATACAAAAACTCTCTCTCACACACAAAAACTCTCTCCCTCTCTCACACACACAAAAACTCTCTATCTCACACACACACACACAAAAACACACTCTCTCTCTCTCTCACACACACACACAAAAACACTCTCTCACACACATACAAGAACACACTCTCTCTCTCACACACACAAAACACACTTTCTCTCTCTCTATCACACACACACAAAAACACACTCTCTCTCTCACACGGACACAGAAACTCTCTCCGTCTCCTCTCACACACACACAAAAACTCTCTCCCTCTCTCTCACACACAAAAACGCTCTCCCTCTCTCACACACACAAAAACTCTCTCACTCTCCCACACACACACAAAAACTCTCTCTCACACACACACAAAAATTCTCTAACACACAAAAGGTCTCTTTCACACACACAAAAACTCTCTACCACACGCACACAAAAACTCTCTCTCATACACACACACACACACAAAAACTCTCTCACACACACAAAAACTCTCTCCCTCTCCCGCACACACATAAAAACACTCTCTCTCTCACACACACACACACACACAAACACACTATCTCTCTCTCTCACACACACACACACACAAAAACACACTCTCTCTCTCACACACACACACACACAAAAACACACTCTCTCTCTCTCACACACACACACGCACACAAATACTCTATACCACACACACACAAAAACACTCTCTCGCTCTCGCTCTCACACACACACACAAAAACTCTCTCCCTCTCACACACACACAAAAATTCTCTCCCTCTCTCACACACACAAAAACTCTCTCTCTCACACACACACACACACACACAAAAACACACTCTCTCTCTCTCTCACACACATACACAAAAACACTCTCTCACACACACACAAAAACTCTCTCTCTCACACACACACACAAAAACACACTCTCTCTCTCTCACACACACACACAAAAACACACTCTTCTCTCTCAAACACACAAAAACAGTCTCTCTTCTCACACACACACAAAAACTCTCTCCCTCTCTCACACACACAAAAAAACTCTCTCTCTCTCACACACACACACACATACACACACAAAAACAGTCTCTCTTCTCACACACACACAAAAATTCTCTCCATCTCCCACACACACACAAAAACTCTCTCTCACACACACACAAAAACTCTCCAACACACAGAAGCTCTCTCTCACACACACAAAAACTCTCTACCACACGCACTCAAAAACTCTCTCTCATACACACACACACACAAAAACTCTCCCTCACACACACACAAAAACACTCTCTCTCACACACACAAACACACACACTCTCTCTCTCTCTCTCTCTCACACACACACACACACACACAAACACACTGTCTCTCTCACACGCACACAGAAACTCTCTCCGTCTCCTCTCAAACACACACAAAAACTTTCTCCCTCTCTCACACACACACAAAAACTCTCTCTCTCACACACACACATACAAAAACTCTCTCACACACACAAAAACTCTCTCCCTCTCCCACACACACACAAAAACTCTCCAACACACAAAAACTCTCTCACACACACACACACACACAGACACACAAATACTCTATACCACACGCACACACAAAAACTCTCTCTCTCACACACACACAGAAAAGCTCTCTCTCTCACTCACACACACAAAAACGCACTCTCTCTCTCACACACACATACACACACAAAACTCTCTCTCTCTCACACACACACAAAAACTCTCTCCCTCTCTCTCACACACAAAAACTCTCTCCCTCTCACACACACACACAAAAGCTCTCTCCCTCTCACGCACACACACACATACACACACACACACACAAAAACACACTCTCTCTCTCACACACACACACAAAAACACTCTCTCTCTCACACACACACACACAAAAACACTCTCTCTCTCTCTCTCACACACACACACAAAAACTCTCTCCCTCTCTCACACACACAAAAACTCTCTCCTTCACACACACACACAAAGGCACTCTCCCTCTCACGCACACACACATACAAAAACACACTCTCTCTCTCACACACACAAAACACACTCTCTCTCTCTCTCTCTCTCACATACACACAAAAACACACTCTCTCTCTCACACGGACACAGAAACTCTCTCCGTCTCCTCTCACACACACACAACAACTCTCTCCCTCTCTCTCACACACAAAAACGCTCTCCCTCTCTCACACACACAAAAACTCTGTCTCACACACACACAAAAACTCTCCAACACACAAAAGCTCTCTCTCACACACACAAAAACTCTCTCCCACACGCACACAAAAACTCTCTCTCACACACACACACAAAAACACGCTCTCTCACACACACAAACACACACACTCTCTCTCTCTCACACACACACAAAAACACACACTCTCTCACACACACACACACAAAAACACACTCTCTCTCTCACACACACAAAACACACTCTCTAGCTCTCTCTCTCTCACACACACAAACACATACAAAGACACATTCTCTCTCTCACACGCACACAAAAACTCTCTCTCACACACACACACACAAAAACTCTCTCTCACACACAAAAACTCTCTCCCTCTCCCACACACACATAAAAACACTCTCCCATACACACACACCCACACACACACACAAATACTCTATACCACACACACACACAAACTCTCTCGCTCACACACACACACACACAAATACTCTATACCACACATACACACAAAAACTCTCTCACACTCACACACACACACACAAAAACACACTCTCTCTCTCTCACACACACACACACAAAAACACACTCTTCTCTCTCACACACACAAAACACTCTCTCCTCTCACACACACACAAAAATTCTCCCCCTCTCTCACATACACACAAAAACACTCCAACACACAAAAGCTCTCTCTCACACACACAAAAACTCTCTACCACACGCACACAAAAACTCTCTCCCTCTCTCACACACACACAAAAACTCTCTCTCACACACAAAAATTCTCCCCCTCTCTCACACACACACAAAAACACTCCAACACACAAAAGCTCTCTCTCACACACACAAAAACTCTCTACCACACGCACACAAAAACTCTCTCTCTCACACACACACACAAAAGCTCTCTCTCACACACACACACACAAAAACACTCTCTCTCACACACACACACACACAAAGACTCTCTCTCTCTCTCACACATACACACACACACACACACACACACAAAAACACACTCTCTCTCTCTCACACACACACACAAAAACACACTCTTCTCTCTCACACACACAAAAACTCTCTCCCTCTCTCACACACACACAAAAGCTCTCTCTCACACACACACAAAAACACTCTCTCTCACACACACACAAAAACACTCTCTCTCTCTCTCACACACACACACACGCACACAAATACTCTATACCACACACACACACAAAAACACACTGTCTCTCTCTATCTCACACACACACAAAAACTCACTCCCTCTCTCACACACACACAAAAACACTCTCTCTCTCGCTCTCACACACACAAAAACTCTCTCTCTCTCTCACACACACGCAAAAATTCTCTCCCTCTCTCACACACACACAAAAGCTCCCTTTCACACACACATACAAAAACTCCCTCTCACACACAAAAACTCTCTCCCTCTCTCACACACACACACAAAAACACACTCTCTCTCTCTCACACATACAGACACACACAAAAACACACTCTTCTCTCTCAAACACACAAAAACACTCTCTCCTCTCAAACACACAAAAACTCTCTCCCTCTCTCACACACATACAAAAACTCTCTCTCTCACACACACACACATACACACACAAAAACTCTCTCTCACACACAAAAATTCTCTCCCTCTCCCACACACACACAAAAACTCTCTACCACACATACACAAAAACTCTCCAACACACAAAAACTCTCTCTCACACACAAAAATTCTCTCCCTCTCCCACACACACACAAAAACTCTCTACCACACATACACAAAAACTCTCCAACACACAAAAGCTCTCTCTCAAACACACAAAAACTCTCTCCCTCTCTCACACACATACAAAAACTCTCTCTCTCACACACACACACATACACACACAAAAACTCTCTCTCACACACAAAAATTCTCTCCCTCTCCCACACACACACAAAAACTCTCTACCACACATACACAAAAACTCTCCAACACACTCTCTCTCTCTCACACACACACAAACACATACAAAAACACATTCTCTCTCTCACACGCACACAAAAACTCTCTCACACACACAAAAACTCTCTCCCTCTCCCGCACACACATAAAAACACTCTCTCTCACACACACACACACACACACAAAAACACACTATCTCTCTCTCTCTCACACACACACAAAAACACACTCTCTCTCTCACACACACACACAAAAACACACTCTCTCTCTCTCACACACACACGCATGCACACAAATACTCTATACCACACACACACACAAAAACACACTGTCTCTCTCTATCTCACACACACAAAAAAACTCACTCCCTCTCTCACACACACACAAAAACACTGTCTCTCTCTCGCTCTCACACACACACAAAAACTCTCTCCCTCTCACACACACACAAAATTTCTCTCCCTCTCTCTCACACACACAAAAACTCTCTCCCTTTCACATACACACATACAAAAACTCTCTCTCACACACAAAAACTCTCTCCCTCTCTCACACACACAAAAACTCTCTCTCTCACACACACACACAAAAACACTCTCTCTCTCACACACACACAAAAACTCTCTCTCTCACACACACACACAAAAACACACTCTCTCTCTCTCACACACACACACACAAAAACACACTCTTCTCTCTCAAACACACAAAAACACTCTCTTCTCACACACAAAAACTCTCTCCCTCTCTCACACACACAAAAAAACTCTCTCTCTCTCTCACACACACACTAACACACACACACACACATACACACACAAAAACGCTCTCTCACACACAAAAATTCTCTCCATCTCCCACACACACACAAAAACTCTCTCTCACACACACACAAAAACTCTCCAACACACAAAAGCTCTCTCTCACACACACAAAAACTCTCTACCACACGCACACAAAAGCTCTCTCTCACACACACACACACAAAAACACTCTCTCTCACACACACACACACAAAGACTCTCTCTCTCTCTCTCTCACACACACACACACACACAAAAACACTCTCTCTCTCACACACACACACACAAAAACACACTCTCTCTCTCTCACACACACACACACAAAAACAAACTCTTCTCTCTCACACACACAAAACACTCTCTCCTCTCACACACACACAAAAACTCTCTCCCTCTCTCACACACACACAAAAACTCTCTCTCACACACAAAAATTCTCCCCCTCTCTCACACACACACAAAAACACTCCAACACACAAAAGCTCTCTCTCACACACACAAAAACTCTCTACCACACGCACACAAAAACTCTCTCTCTCACACACACACACAAAAACACTCCCTCTCACACACACACACACACAAAGACTCTCTCTCTCTCTCACACACACACACACACACACACACAAAAACACACTCTCTCTCTATCACACACACACACACACAAAAACACACTCTTCTCTATCACACACACAAAAACTCTCTCCCTCTCTCACACACACACAAAAACTCTCTCTCACACACAAAAATTCTCTCCCTCTCACACACACAAAAACACTCCAACACACAAAAGCTCTCTCTCACACACACAAAAACTCTCTACCACACGCACACAAAAACTCTCTCTCTCACACACACGCACACAAAAGCTCTCTCTCACACACACACAAAAACACTCTCTCACACACACACAAAAACACTCTCTCTCTCTCTCACACACACACACACGCACACAAATACTCTATACCACACACACACACAAAAACACACTGTCTCTCTCTATCTCACACACACACAAAAACTCACTCCCTCTCTCACACACACACAAAAACACTCTCTCTCTCGCTCTCACACACACAAAAACTCTCTCTCTCTCTCACACACACGCAAAAATTCTCTCCCTCTCTCACACACACACAAAAACTCCCTCTCACACACAAAAACTCTCTCCTCTCTCACACACACACACAAAAACACACTCTCTCTCTCTCACACACACACACAAAAACACACACTCTCTCTCTCACACACACACACGCAAAAATACTCTCACACACACACACACAAAAACTGTCTCTCTCACACACACACACACACAAAAACACACTCTCTCTCTCTCACACACACAGACACACACAAAAACACACTCTTCTCTCTCAAACACACAAAAACACTCTCTCCTCTCAAACACACAAAAACTCTCTCCCTCTCTCACACACATACAAAAACTCTCACTCTCACACACACACACATACACACACAAAAACTCTCTCTCACACACAAAAATTCTCTCCCTCTCCCACACACACACAAAACTCTCTCTCACACATCCACAAAAACTCTCTACCACACGCACACAAAAGCTCTCTCTCATACACACACACACATAAAAACTCTCTCTCACACACACAAACACACACTCTCTCTCACACACACACACACACAAAAACACACTCTCTCTCTCACACACAAAACACACTCTCTCTCTCTCTCACACACACAAACACATACAAAAACACATTCTCTCTCTCACACGCACACAAAAACTCTCTCTCACACACACACACAGACAAAAACTCTCTCACACACACAAAAACTCTCTCCCTCTCCCGCACACACATAAAAACACTCTCTCTCACACACAACACACACACACACAAAAACACACTATCTCTCGCTCTCTCACACACACACAAAAACACACTCTCTCTCTCACACACACACACACAAAAACACACTCTCTCTCTCTCACACACACACACGCACACAAATACTCTATACCACACACACACACAAAAACACACTGTCTCTCACTATCTCACACACACAAAAAAACTCACTCCCTCTCTCACACACACACAAAAACACTGTCTCTCTCTCGCTCTCACACACACACAAAAACTCTCTCCCTCTCACACACACACACAAAATTTCTTTCCCTCTCTCACACACACACAAAAACTCTCTCCCTTTCACACACACACACACAAAAACTCTCTCCCTCTCACACACACACACAAAATTTCTTTCCCTCTCTCACACACACACAAAAACTCTCTCCCTTTCACACACACACATACAAAAACTCTCTCTCACACACAAAAACTCTCTCCCTCTCTCACACACACAAAAACTCTCTCTCTCACACACACACACAAAAACACTCTCTCTCTCACACACACACAAAAACTCTCTCTCTCACACACACACACAAAAACACACTCTCTCTCTCTCACACACACACACACAAAAACACACTCTTCTCTCTCAAACACACAAAAACACTCTCTCATCTCACACACAAAAACTCTCTCCCTCTCTCACACACACAAAAAAACTCTCTCTCTCTCACACACACTAACACACACACACACATACACACACAAAAACGCTCTCTCACACACAAAAATTCTCTCCATCTCCCACACACACACAAAAACTCTCTCTCACACACACACAAAAACTCTCCAACGCACAAAAGCTCTCTCTCACACACACAAAAACTCTCTACCACACGCACTCAAAAACTCTCTCTCATACACACACACACACAAAAACTCTCTCTCAAACACACACAAAAACACTGTCTCTCACACACACAAACACACACACTCTCTCTCACACACACACACACACAAAAACAAACACTCTCTCTCTCTCACACACACACACAAACACACTCTCTCTCTCACACGCACACAGAAACTCTCTCCGTCTCCTCTCAAACACACACAAAAACTTTCTCCCTCTCACACACACACACACAAACTCTCTCTCTCACACACACACACACACACAAAAACTCTCTCACACACACAAAAACTCTCTCCCTCTCCCACACACACACACAAAAACTCTCTCCCTCTCCCACACACACACAAAAACACTCTCTCTCTCACACACAAAAACTCTCCAACACACAAAAACTCTCTCTCTCTCACACACACACACAGAAAAGCTCTCTCTCTCTCACACACACACACAAAAACGCACTCTCTCTCTCACACACACACAAAAACACACTCTCTCTCTCTCTCACACACACACAAAAACTCTCTCTCTCTCGCTCTCACACACACAAAAACTCTCTCTCTCTCTCACACACACGCAAAAATTCTCTCCCTCTCTCACACACACACAAAAGCTCCCTTTCACACACACATACAAAAACTCCCTCTCACACACAAAAACTCTCTCCTCTCTCACACACACACACAAAAACACACTCTCTCTCTCTCACACACACACACAAAAACACACACTCTCTCTCTCACACACACACACGCAAAAATACTCTCTCACACACACACACACAAAAACTGTCTCTCTCACACACACACACAAAAACACACTCTCTCTCTCTCTCACACACACACACACACAAAAACACACTCTCTCTCTCTCACACACACACACACAAAAACACACTCTCTCTCACACACACACACACACAAAAACAAACTCTTCTCTCTCACACACACACACAAAAACACACTCTCTCTCTCTCACACACACACACAAAAACACACTCTTCTCTCTCAAACACACAAAAACAGTCTCTCTTCTCACACACACACAAAAACTCTCTCCCTCTCTCACACACACAAAAAAACTCTCTCTCTCTCACACACACACACACACACATACACACACAAAAACAGTCTCTCTTCTCACACACACACAAAAATTCTCTCCATCTCCCACACACACACAAAAACTCTCTCTCACACACACACAAAAACTCTCCAACACACAGAAGCTCTCTCTCACACACACAAAAACTCTCTACCACACGCACTCAAAAACTCTCTCTCATACACACACACACACAAAAACTCTCCCTCACACACACACAAAAACACTCTCTCTCACACACACAAACACACACACTCTCTCTCTCTCTCTCTCTCACACACACACACACACACACACAAACACACTGTCTCTCTCACACGCACACAGAAACTCTCTCCGTCTCCTCTCAAACACACACAAAAACTTTCTCCCTCTCTCACACACACACAAAAACTCTCTCTCTCACACACACACATACAAAAACTCTCTCACACACACAAAAACTCTCTCCCTCTCCCACACACACACAAAAACTCTCCAACACACAAAAACTCTCTCACACACACACACACACACAGACACACAAATACTCTATACCACACGCACACACAAAAACTCTCTCTCTCACACACACACAGAAAAGCTCTCTCTCTCACTCACACACACAAAAACGCACTCTCTCTCTCACACACACATACACACACAAAACTCTCTCTCTCTCACACACACACAAAAACTCTCTCCCTCTCTCTCACACACAAAAACTCTCTCCCTCTCACACACACACACAAAAGCTCTCTCCCTCTCACGCACACACACACATACACACACACACACACAAAAACACACTCTCTCTCTCACACACACACACAAAAACACTCTCTCTCTCACACACACACACACAAAAACACTCTCTCTCTCTCTCTCACACACACACACAAAAACTCTCTCCCTCTCTCACACACACAAAAACTCTCTCCTTCACACACACACACAAAGGCACTCTCCCTCTCACGCACACACACATACAAAAACACACTCTCTCTCTCACACACACAAAACACACTCTCTCTCTCTCTCTCTCTCACATACACACAAAAACACACTCTCTCTCTCACACGGACACAGAAACTCTCTCCGTCTCCTCTCACACACACACAACAACTCTCTCCCTCTCTCTCACACACAAAAACGCTCTCCCTCTCTCACACACACAAAAACTCTGTCTCACACACACACAAAAACTCTCCAACACACAAAAGCTCTCTCTCACACACACAAAAACTCTCTCCCACACGCACACAAAAACTCTCTCTCACACACACACACAAAAACACGCTCTCTCACACACACAAACACACACACTCTCTCTCTCTCTCACACACACAAAAACACACACTCTCTCACACACACACACACAAAAACACACTCTCTCTCTCACACACACAAAACACACTCTCTAGCTCTCTCTCTCTCACACACACAAACCGTTACAAAGAGACATTCTCTCTCTCACACGCACACAAAAACTCTCTCTCACACACACACACACAAAAACTCTCTCTCACACACAAAAACTCTCTCCCTCTCCCACACACACATAAAAACACTCTCCCATACACACACACCCACACACACACACAAATACTCTATACCACACACACACACAAACTCTCTCGCTCACACACACACACACACAAATACTCTATACCACACACACACACAAAAACTCTCTCACACTCACACACACACACACAAAAACACACTCTCTCTCTCTCACACACACACACACAAAAACACACTCTTCTCTCTCACACACACAAAACACTCTCTCCTCTCACACACACACAAAAATTCTCCCCCTCTCTCACATACACACAAAAACACTCCAACACACAAAAGCTCTCTCTCACACACACAAAAACTCTCTACCACACGCACACAAAAACTCTCTCCCTCTCTCACACACACACAAAAACTCTCTCTCACACACAAAAATTCTCCCCCTCTCTCACACACACACAAAAACACTCCAACACACAAAAGCTCTCTCTCACACACACAAAAACTCTCTACCACACGCACACAAAAACTCTCTCTCTCACACACACACACAAAAGCTCTCTCTCACACACACACACACAAAAACACTCTCTCTCACACACACACACACAAAGACTCTCTCTCTCTCTCACACATACACACACACACACACACACACAAAAACACATTCTCTCTCTCTCACACACACACACAAAAACACACTCTTCTCTCTCACACACACAAAAACTCTCTCCCTCTCTCACACACACACAAAAGCTCTCTCTCACACACACACAAAAACACTCTCTCTCACACACACACAAAAACACTCTCTCTCTCTCTCACACACACACACACGCACACAAATACTCTATACCACACACACACACAAAAACACACTGTCTCTCTCTATCTCACACACACACAAAAACTCACTCCCTCTCTCACACACACACAAAAACACTCTCTCTCTCGCTCTCACACACACAAAAACTCTCTCTCTCTCTCACACACACGCAAAAATTCTCTCCCTCTCTCACACACACACAAAAGCTCCCTTTCACACACACATACAAAAACTCCCTCTCACACACAAAAACTCTCTCCCTCTCTCACACACACACACAAAAACACACTCTCTCTCTCTCACACATACAGACACACACAAAAACACACTCTTCTCTCTCAAACACACAAAAACACTCTCTCCTCTCAAACACACAAAAACTCTCTCCCTCTCTCACACACATACAAAAACTCTCTCTCTCACACACACACACATACACACACAAAAACTCTCTCTCACACACAAAAATTCTCTCCCTCTCCCACACACACACAAAAACTCTCTACCACACATACACAAAAACTCTCCAACACACAAAAACTCTCTCTCACACACAAAAATTCTCTCCCTCTCCCACACACACACAAAAACTCTCTACCACACATACACAAAAACTCTCCAACACACAAAAGCTCTCTCTCAAACACACAAAAACTCTCTCCCTCTCTCACACACATCCACAAAAACTCTCTCTCTCACACACACACACATACACACACAAAAACTCTCTCTCACACACAAAAATTCTCTCCCTCTCCCACACACACACAAAAACTCTCTACCACACATACACAAAAACTCTCCAACACACTCTCTCTCTCTCACACACACACAAACACATACAAAAACACATTCTCTCTCTCACACGCACACAAAAACTCTCTCACACACACAAAAACTCTCTCCCTCTCCCGCACACACATAAAAACACTCTCTCTCACACACACACACACACACACAAAAACACACTATCTCTCTCTCTCTCACACACACACAAAAACACACTCTCTCTCTCACACACACACACACAAAAACACACTCTCTCTCTCTCACACACACACGCATGCACACAAATACTCTATACCACACACACACACAAAAACACACTGTCTCTCTCTATCTCACACACACAAAAAAACTCACTCCCTTTCTCACACACACACAAAAACACTGTCTCTCTCTCGCTCTCACACACACACAAAAACTCTCTCCCTCTCACACACACACAAAATTTCTCTCCCTCTCTCTCGCACACACAAAAACTCTCTCCCTTTCACATACACACATACAAAAACTCTCTCTCACACACAAAAACTCTCTCCCTCTCTCACACACACAAAAACTCTCTCTCTCACACACACACACAAAAACACTCTCTCTCTCACACACACACAAAAACTCTCTCTCTCACACACACACACAAAAACACACTCTCTCTCTCTCACACACACACACACAAAAACACACTCTTCTCTCTCAAACACACAAAAACACTCTCTTCTCACACACAAAAACTCTCTCCCTCTCTCACACACACAAAAAAACTCTCTCTCTCTCTCACACACACACTAACACACACACACACACATACACACACAAAAACGCTCTCTCACACACAAAAATTCTCTCCATCTCCCACACACACACAAAAACTCTCTCTCACACACACACAAAAACTCTCCAACACACAAAAGCTCTCTCTCACACACACAAAAACTCTCTACCACACGCACACAAAAGCTCTCTCTCACACACACACACACAAAAAACACTCTCTCTCACACACACACACACAAAGACTCTCTCTCTCTCTCTCTCTCACACACACACACACACAAAAACACTCTCTCTCTCACACACACACACACAAAAACACACTCTCTCTCTCTCACACACACACACACAAAAACAAACTCTTCTCTCTCACACACACAAAACACTCTCTCCTCTCACACACACACAAAAACTCTCTCCCTCTCTCACACACACACAAAAACTCTCTCTCACACACAAAAATTCTCCCCCTCTCTCACACACACACAAAAACACTCCAACACACAAAAGCTCTCTCTCACACACACAAAAACTCTCTACCACACGCACACAAAAACTCTCTCTCTCACACACACACACAAAAACACTCCCTCTCACACACACACACACACAAAGACTCTCTCTCTCTCTCACACACACACACACACACACACACAAAAACACACTCTCTCTCTATCACACACACACACACACAAAAACACACTCTTCTCTATCACACACACAAAAACTCTCTCCCTCTCTCACACACACACAAAAACTCTCTCTCACACACAAAAATTCTCTCCCTCTCACACACACAAAAACACTCCAACACAAAAAAGCTCTTTCTCACACACACAAAAACTCTCTACCACACGCACACAAAAACTCTCTCTCTCACACACACGCACACAAAAGCTCTCTCTCACACACACACAAAAACACTCTCTCACACACACACAAAAACACTCTCTCACACACACACAAAAACACTCTCTCTCTCTCTCTCACACACACACACACGCACACAAATACTCTATACCACACACACACACAAAAACACACTGTCTCTCTCTATCTCACACACACACAAAAACTCACTCCCTCTCTCACACACACACAAAAACACTCTCTCTCTCGCTCTCACACACACAAAAACTCTCTCTCTCTCTCACACACACGCAAAAATTCTCTCCCTCTCTCACACACACACAAAAACTCCCTCTCACACACAAAAACTCTCTCCTCTCTCACACACACACACAAAAACACACTCTCTCTCTCTCACACACACACACAAAAACACACACTCTCTCTCTCACACACACACACGCAAAAATACTCTCACACACACACACACAAAAACTGTCTCTCTCACACACACACACACACAAAAACACACTCTCTCTCTCTCACACACACAGACACACACAAAAACACACTCTTCTCTCTCAAACACACAAAAACACTCTCTCCTCTCAAACACACAAAAACTCTCTCCCTCTCTCACACACATACAAAAACTCTCACTCTCACACACACACACATACACACACAAAAACTCTCTCTCACACACAAAAATTCTCTCCCTCTCCCACACACACACAAAACTCTCTCTCACTCATCCACAAAAGCTCTCTACCACACGCACACAAAAGCTCTCTCTCATACACACACACACATAAAAACTCTCTCTCACACACACAAACACACACTCTCTCTCACACACACACACACACAAAAACACACTCTCTCTCTCACACACAAAACACACTCTCTCTCTCTCTCACACACACAAACACATACAAAAACACATTCTCTCTCTCACACGCACACAAAAACTCTCTCTCACACACACACACAGACAAAAACTCTCTCACACACACAAAAACTCTCTCCCTCTCCCGCACACACATAAAAACACTCTCTCTCACACACAACACACACACACACAAAAACACACTATCTCTCGCTCTCTCACACACACACAAAAACACACTCTCTCTCTCACACACACACACACAAAAACACACTCTCTCTCTCTCACACACACACACGCACACAAATACTCTATACCACACACACACACAAAAACACACTGTCTCTCACTATCTCACACACACAAAAAAACTCACTCCCTCTCTCACACACACACAAAAACACTGTCTCTCTCTCGCTCTCACACACACACAAAAACTCTCTCCCTCTCACACACACACACAAAATTTCTTTCCCTCTCTCACACACACACAAAAACTCTCTCCGTTTCACACACACACACACAAAAACTCTCTCCCTCTCACACACACACACAAAATTTCTTTCCCTCTCTCACACACACACAAAAACTCTCTCCCTTTCACACACACACAGACAAAAACTCTCTCTCACACACAAAAACTCTCTCCCTCTCTCACACACACAAAAACTCTCTCTCTCACACACACACACAAAAACACTCTCTCTCTCACACACACACAAAAACTCTCTCTCTCACACACACACACAAAAACACACTCTCTCTCTCTCACACACACACACACAAAAACACACTCTTCTCTCTCAAACACACAAAAACACTCTCTCATCTCACACACAAAAACTCTCTCCCTCTCTCACACACACAAAAAAACTCTCTCTCTCTCACACACACTAACACACACACACACATACACACACAAAAACGCTCTCTCACACACAAAAATTCTCTCCATCTCCCACACACACACAAAAACTCTCTCTCACACACACACAAAAACTCTCCAACGCACAAAAGCTCTCTCTCACACACACAAAAACTCTCTACCACACGCACTCAAAAACTCTCTCTCATACACACACACACACAAAAACTCTCTCTCAAACACACACAAAAACACTGTCTCTCACACACACAAACACACACACTCTCTCTCACACACACACACACACAAAAACAAACACTCTCTCTCTCTCACACACACACACAAACACACTCTCTCTCTCACACGCACACAGAAACTCTCTCCGTCTCCTCTCAAACACACACAAAAACTTTCTCCCTCTCACACACACACACACAAACTCTCTCTCTCACACACACACACACACAAAAACTCTCTCACACACACAAAAACTCTCTCCCTCTCCCACACACACACACAAAAACTCTCTCCCTCTCCCACACACACACAAAAACACTCTCTCTCTCACACACAAAAACTCTCCAACACACAAAAACTCTCTCTCTCACACACACACACAGAAAAGCTCTCTCTCTCTCACACACACACACAAAAACGCACTCTCTCTCTCACACACACATACATACACAAAACTCTCTCTCTCTCACACACACACAAAAACACACTCTCTCTCTCTCTCACACACACACAAAAACTCTCTCTCTCTCGCTCTCACACACACAAAAATTCTCTCCCTCTCTCACACACACACAAAAGCTCCCTTTCACACACACATACAAAAACTCCCTCTCACACACAAAAACTCTCTCCTCTCTCACACACACACACAAAAACACACTCTCTCTCTCTCACACACACACACAAAAACACACACTCTCTCTCTCACACACACACACGCAAAAATACTCTCTCACACACACACACACAAAAACTGTCTCTCTCACACACACACACAAAAACACACTCTCTCTCTCTCACACACACACACACACACAAAAACACACTCTCTCTCTCTCACACACACACACACAAAAACACACTCTCTCTCTCTCACACACACACACACACAAAAACAAACTCTTCTCTCTCACACACACAAAACACTCTCTCCTCTCACACACACACAAAAACTCTCTCCCTCTCTCACACACACACAAAAACTCTCTCTCACACACAAAAATTCTCCCCCTCTCTCACACACACACAAAAACACTCCAACACACAAAAGCTCTCTCTCACACACACAAAAACTCTCTACCACACGCACACAAAAACTCTCTCTCTCACACAAACACACACACAAAAACACACTCTCTCTCTATCACACACACACACACACAAAAACACACTCTTCTCTCTCACACACACAAAAACTCTCTCCCTCTCTCACACACACACAAAAACTCTCTCTCACACACAAAAATTCTCTCCCTCTCACACACACAAAAACACTCCAACACACAAAAGCTCTCTCTCACACACACAAAAACTCTCTACCACACGCACACAAAAACTCTCTCTCTCACACACACACACACAAAAGCTCTCTCTCACACACACACAAAAACACTCTCTCTCACACACACACAAAAACACTCTCTCTCTCTCTCACACACACACACACGCACACAAATACTCTATACCACACACACACACAAAAACACACTGTCTCTCTCTATCTCACACACACACAAAAACTCACTCCCTCTCTCACACACACACAAAAACACTCTCTCTCTCGCTCTCACACACACAAAAACTCTCTCTCTCTCTCACACACACGCAAAAATTCTCTCCCTCTCTCACACACACACAAAAGCTCCCTTTCACACACACATACAAAAACTCCCTCTCACACACAAAAACTCTCTCCTCTCTCACACACACACACAAAAACACACTCTCTCTCTCTCACACACACACACAAAAACACACACTCTCTCTCTCACACACACACACGCAAAAATACTCTCTCACACACACACACACAAAAACTGTCTCTCTCACACACACACACAAAAACACACTCTCTCTCTCTCACACACACAGACACACACAAAAACACACTCTTCTCTCTCAAACACACAAAAACACTCTCTCCTCTCAAACACACAAAAACTCTCTCCCTCTCTCACACACATACAAAAACTCTCTCTCTCACACACACACACATACACACACAAAAACTCTCTCTCACACACAAAAATTCTCTCCCTCTCCCACACACACACAAAACTCTCTCTCACACATACACAAAAACTCTCTACCACACGCACACAAAAACTCTCTCTCATACACACACACACACAAAAACACACACTCTCTCTCACACACACACACACAAAAACACACTCTCTCTCTCTCACACACAAAACACACTCTCTCTCTCTCTCACACACACAAACACATACAAAAACACATTCTCTCTCTCACACGCACACAAAAACTCTCTCTCACACACACACACAGACAAAAACTCTCTCACACACACAAAAACTCTCTTCCTCTCCCGCACACACATAAAAACACTCTCTCTCACACACAACACACACACACACACACACAAAAACACACTATCTCTCGCTCTCTCACACACACACAAAAACACACTCTCTCTCTCACACACACACACACAAAAACACACTCTCTCTCTCTCACACACACACACGCACACAAATACTCTATACCACACACACACACAAAAACACACTGTCTCTCTCTATCTCACACACACAAAAAAACTCACTCCCTCTCTCACACACACACAAAAACACTGTCTCTCTCTCGCTCTCACACACACACAAAAACTCTCTCCCTCTCACACACACACAAAATTTCTTTCCCTCTCTCACACACACACAAAAACTCTCTCCCTTTCACACACACACATACAAAAACTCTCTCTCACACACAAAAACTCTCTCCCTCTCTCACACACACAAAAACTCTCTCTCTCACACACACACACAAAAACACTCTCTCTCTCACACACACACAAAAACTCTCTCTCTCACACACACACACAAAAACACACTCTCTCTCTCTCACACACACACACACAAAAACACACTCTTCTCTCTCAAACACACAAAAACACTCTCTCTTCTCACACACAAAAACTCTCTCCCTCTCTCACACACACAAAAAAACTCTCTCTCTCTCACACACACTAACACACACACACACATACACACACAAAAACGCTCTCTCACACACAAAAATTCTCTCCATCTCCCACACACACACAAAAACTCTCTCTCACACACACACAAAAACTCTCCAACACACAAAAGCTCTCTCTCACACACACAAAAACTCTCTACCACACGCACTCAAAAACTCTCTCTCATACACACACACACACAAAAACTCTCTCTCAAACACACACAAAAACACTGTCTCTCACACACACAAACACACACTCTCTCTCACACACACACACACACAAAAACAAACACTCTCTCTCTCTCACACACACACACAAACACACTCTCTCTCTCACACGCACACAGAAACTCTCTCCGTCTCCTCTCAAACACACACAAAAACTTTCTCCCTCTCACACACACACACACAAACTCTCTCTCTCACACACACACACACACACAAAAACTCTCTCACACACACAAAAACTCTCTCCCTCTCCCACACACACACAAAAACTCTCTCCCTCTCCCACACACACACAAAAACACTCTCTCTCTCACACACAAAAACTCTCCAACACACAAAAACTCTCTCTCTCACACACACACACAGAAAAGCTCTCTCTCTCTCACACACACACACAAAAACGCACTCTCTCTCTCACACACACATACATACACAAAACTCTCTCTCTCTCACACACACACAAAAACACACTCTCTCTCTCTCTCACACACACACAAAAACTCTCTCCCTCTCTCTCACACACAAAAACTCTCTCCCTCTTACACACACACACAAAAGCTCTCTCCCTCTCACGCACACACACACATACACACACACACACACACACACAAAAACACACTCTCACTCTCTCACACACACACAAAAACACTCTCTCTCTCTCACACACACACAAGACTCTCTCTCTCACACACTCACACAAAAACACTCTCTCTCTCTCACACACACAAAAACTCTCTCTCACACACACACAAAAACACTCCAACACACAAAAGCTCTCTCTCACACACACAAAAACTCCCTACCACACGCACACAAAAACTCTCTCTCACACACACACGCAAAAGCTCTCCCTCTCTCACACACACACAAAAACACTCTCTCTCTCGCTCTCACACACACAAAAACTCTCTCTCTCTCTCACACACACGCAAAAATTCTCTCCCTCTCTCACACACACACAAAAGCTCCCTTTCACACACACATACAAAAACTCCCTCTCACACACAAAAACTCTCTCCTCTCTCACACACACACACAAAAACACACTCTCTCTCTCTCACACACACACACAAAAACACACACTCTCTCTCTCACACACACACACGCAAAAATACTCTCTCACACACACACACACAAAAACTGTCTCTCTCACACACACACACAAAAACACACTCTCTCTCTCTCACACACACACACACACACAAAAACACACTCTCTCTCTCTCACACACACACACACAAAAACAAACTCTTCTCTCTCTCACACACAAAAACTCTCTCCCTCTCTCACACACACACAAAAACTCTCTCTCACACACAAAAATTCTCCCCCTCTCTCACACACACACAAAAACACTCCAACACACAAAAGCTCTCTCTCACACACACAAAAACTCTCTACCACACGCACACAAAAACTCTCTCTCTCACACACACACACAAAAACACTCTCTCTCACACACACACACACAAAGACTCTCTCTCTCTCTCTCACACACACACACACACACAAAAACACACTCTCTCTCTATCACACACACACACACACAAAAACACACTCTTCTCTATCACACACACAAAAACTCTCTCCCTCTCTCACACACACACAAAAACTCTCTCTCACACACAAAAATTCTCTCCCTCTCACACACACAAAAACACTCCAACACACAAAAGCTCTCTCTCACACACACAAAAACTCTCTACCACACGCACACAAAAACTCTCTCTCTCACACACACACACACACAAAAGCTCTCTCTCACACACACACAAAAACACTCTCTCTCTCTCTCACACACACACACACGCACACAAATACCCTACACCACGCACACACACAAAAACACACTGTCTCTCTCTATCTCACACACACACAAAAACTCACTCCCTCTCTCACACACACACAAAAACACTCTCTCTCTCGCTCTCACACACACAAAAACTCTCTCTCTCTCTCACACACATGCAAAAATTCTCTCCCTCTCTCACACACACACAAAAGCTCCCTTTCACACACACATACAAAAACTCCCTCTCACACACAAAAACTCTCTCCTCTCTCACACACACACACAAAAACACACTCTCTCTCTCTCACACACACACACAAAAACACACACTCTCTCTCTCACACACACATACGCAAAAATACTCTCTCACACACACACACACAAACACTGTCTCTCTCACACACACACACAAAAACACACTCTCTCTCTCACACACACACAGACACACACAAAAACACACTCTTCTCTCTCAAACACACAAAAACACTCTCTCCTCTCAAACACACAAAAACTCTCTCCCTCTCTCACACACATACAAAAACTCTCTCTCTCACACACACACACATACACACACAAAAACTCTCTCTCACACACAAAAATTCTCTCCCTCTCCCACACACACACAAAACTCTCTCTCACACATACACAAAAACTCTCCAACACACAAAAGCTCTCTCTCACACACACAAAAACTCTCTACCACACGCACACAAAAACTCTCTCTCATACACACACACACACAAAAACACACACTCTCTCTCACACACACACACACAAAAACACACTCTCTCTCTCTCACACACAAAACACACTCTCTCTCTCTCTCACACACACAAACACATACAAAAACACATTCTCTCTCTCACACGCACACAAAAACTCTCTCTCACACACACACACAGACAAAAACTCTCTCACACACACAAAAACTCTCTCCCTCTCCCGCACACACATAAAAACACTCTCTCTCACACACAACACACACACACACACACACACAAAAACACACTATCTCTCGCTCTCTCACACACACACAAAAACACACTCTCTCTCTCACACACACACACACAAAAACACACTCTCTCTCTCTCACACACACACACGCACACAAATACTCTATACCACACACACACACAAAAACACACTGTCTCTCTCTATCTCACACACACAAAAAAACTCACTCCCTCTCTCACACACACACAAAAACACTGTCTCTCTCTCGCTCTCACACACACACAAAAACTCTCTCCCTCTCACACACACACAAAATTTCTTTCCCTCTCTCACACACACACAAAAACTCTCTCCCTTTCACATACACACATACAAAAACTCTCTCTCACACACAAAAACTCTCTCCCTCTCTCACACACACAAAAACTCTCTCTCTCACACACACACACAAAAACACTCTCTCTCTCACACACACACAAAAACTCTCTCTCTCACACACACACACAAAAACACACTCTCTCTCTCTCTCACACACACACACAAAAACACACTCTTCTCTCTCAAACACACAAAAACACTCTCTCTTCTCACACACAAAAACTCTCTCCCTCTCTCACACACACAAAAAAACTCTCTCTCTCTCACACACACTAACACACACACACACATACACACACAAAAACGCTCTCTCACACACAAAAATTCTCTCCATCTCCCACACACACACAAAAACTCTCTCTCACACACACACAAAAACTCTCCAACACACAAAAGCTCTCTCTCACACACACAAAAACTCTCTACCACACGCACTCAAAAACTCTCTCTCATACACACACACACAAAAACTCTCTCTCAAACACACACAAAAACACTGTCTCTCACACACACAAACACACACACTCTCTCTCACACACACACACACACACAAAAACAAACACTCTCTCTCTCTCACACACACACACAAACACACTCTCTCTCTCACACGCACACAGAAACTCTCTCCGTCTCCTCTCAAACACACACAAAAACTTTCTCCCTCTCACACACACACACACAAACTCTCTCTCTCACACACACACACACACAAAAACTCTCTCACACACACAAAAACTCTCTCCCTCTCCCACACACACACAAAAACTCTCTCCCTCTCCCACACACACACAAAAACACTCTCTCTCTCACACACAAAAACTCTCCAACACACAAAAACTCTCTCTCTCACACACACACACAGAAAAGCTCTCTCTCTCTCACACACACACACAAAAACGCACTCTCTCTCTCACACACACATACATACACAAAACTCTCTCTCTCTCACACACACACAAAAACACACTCTCTCTCTCTCACACACACACACACAAAAACTCTCTCCCTCTCTCTCACACACAAAAACTCTCTCCCTCTTACACACACACACAAAAGCTCTCTCCCTCTCACGCACACACACACATACACACACACACACACACACACAAAAAAACACACTCTCACTCTCTCACACACACAAAAACACTCTCTCTCTCTCACACACACACAAGACTCTCTCTCTCACACACTCACACAAAAACACTCTCTCTCTCTCACACACACAAAAACTCTCTCTCACACACACACAAAAACACTCCAACACACAAAAGCTCTCTCTCACACGCACACAAAAACTCTCTCTCACACACACATGCAAAAGCTCTCTCTCACACACACACACACAAAAACACTCTCTCTCACACACACACACACAAACACTCTCTCTCTCTCACACACACACACACACACACACACAAAAACACACTCTCTCTCTATCACACACACACACACACAAAAACACACTCTTCTCTCTCACACACACAAAAACTCTCTCCCTCTCTCACACACACACAAAAACTCTCTCTCACACACAAAAATTCTCTCCCTCTCACACACACAAAAACACTCCAACACACAAAAGCTCTCTCTCACACACACAAAAACTCTCTACCACACGCACACAAAAACTCTCTCTCTCACACACACACACACAAAAGCTCTCTCTCACACACACACAAAAACACTCTCTCTCACACACACACAAAAACACTCTCTCTCTCTCTCACACACACACACACGCACACAAATACTCTATACCACACACACACACAAAAACACACTGTCTCTCTCTATCTCACACACACACAAAAACTCACTCCCTCTCTCACACACACACAAAAACACTCTCTCTCTCGCTCTCACACACACAAAAACTCTCTCTCTCTCTCACACACACGCAAAAATTCTCTCCCTCTCTCACACACACACAAAAGCTCCCTTTCACACACACATACAAAAACTCCCTCTCACACACAAAAACTCTCTCCTCTCTCACACACACACACAAAAACACACACTCTCTCTCTCACACACACACACGCAAAAATACTCTCTCACACACACACACACAAAAACTGTCTCTCTCACACACACACACAAAAACACACTCTCTCTCTCTCACACACACAGACACACACAAAAACACACTCTTCTCTCTCAAACACACAAAAACACTCTCTCCTCTCAAACACACAAAAACTCTCTCCCTCTCTCACACACATACAAAAACTCTCTCACTCACACACACACACATACACACACAAAAACTCTCTCTCACACACAAAAATTCTCTCCCTCTCCCACACACACACAAAACTCTCTCTCACACATACACAAAAACTCTCCAACACACAAAAGCTCTCTCTCACACACACAAAAACTCTCTACCACACGCACACAAAAACTCTCTCTCATACACACACACACACAAAAACACACACTCTCTCTCACACACACACACACAAAAACACACTCTCTCTCTCTCACACACAAAACACACTCTCTCTCTCTCTCACACACACAAACACATACAAAAACACATTCTCTCTCTCACACGCACACAAAAACTCTCTCTCACACACACACACAGACAAAAACTCTCTCACACACACAAAAACTCTCTCCCTCTCCCGCACACACATAAAAACACTCTCTCTCACACACAACACACACACACACACACACAAAAACACACTATCTCTCGCTCTCTCACACACACACAAAAACACACTCTCTCTCTCTCACACACACACACGCACACAAATACTCTATACCACACACACACACAAAAACACACTGTCTCTCTCTATCTCACACACACAAAAAAACTCACTCCCTCTCTCACACACACACAAAAACACTGTCTCTCTCTCGCTCTCACACACACACAAAAACTCTCTCCCTCTCTCACACACACACAAAAGCTCCCTTTCACACACACATACAAAAACTCCCTCTCACACACAAAAACTCTCTCCTCTCTCACACACACACACAAAAACACACTCTCTCTCTCTCACACACACACACAAAAACACACACTCTCTCTCTCACACACACACACGCAAAAATACTCTCTCACACACACACACACAAAAACTGTCTCTCTCACACACACACACAAAAACACACTCTCTCTCTCTCACACACACAGACACACACAAAAACACACTCTTCTCTCTCAAACACACAAAAACACTCTCTCCTCTCAAACACACAAAAACTCTCTCCCTCTCTCACACACATACAAAAACTCTCTCTCTCACACACACACACATACACACACAAAAACTCTCTCTCACACACAAAAATTCTCTCCCTCTCCCACACACACACAAAACTCTCTCTCACACATACACAAAAACTCTCTACCACACGCACACAAAAACTCTCTCTCATACACACACACACACAAAAACACACACTCTCTCTCACACACACACACACAAAAACACACTCTCTCTCTCTCACACACAAAACACACTCTCTCTCTCTCTCACACACACAAACACATACAAAAACACATTCTCTCTCTCACACGCACACAAAAACTCTCTCTCACACACACACACAGACAAAAACTCTCTCACACACACAAAAACTCTCTTCCTCTCCCGCACACACATAAAAACACTCTCTCTCACACACAACACACACACACACACACACAAAAACACACTATCTCTCGCTCTCTCACACACACACAAAAACACACTCTCTCTCTCACACACACACACACAAAAACACACTCTCTCTCTCTCACACACACACACGCACACAAATACTCTATACCACACACACACACAAAAACACACTGTCTCTCTCTATCTCACACACACAAAAAAACTCACTCCCTCTCTCACACACACACAAAAACACTGTCTCTCTCTCGCTCTCACACACACACAAAAACTCTCTCCCTCTCACACACACACAAAATTTCTTTCCCTCTCTCACACACACACAAAAACTCTCTCCCTTTCACACACACACATACAAAAACTCTCTCTCACACACAAAAACTCTCTCCCTCTCTCACACACACAAAAACTCTCTCTCTCACACACACACACAAAAACACTCTCTCTCTCACACACACACAAAAACTCTCTCTCTCACACACACACACAAAAACACACTCTCTCTCTCTCACACACACACACACAAAAACACACTCTTCTCTCTCAAACACACAAAAACACTCTCTCTTCTCACACACAAAAACTCTCTCCCTCTCTCACACACACAAAAAAACTCTCTCTCTCTCACACACACTAACACACACACACACATACACACACAAAAACGCTCTCTCACACACAAAAATTCTCTCCATCTCCCACACACACACAAAAACTCTCTCTCACACACACACAAAAACTCTCCAACACACAAAAGCTCTCTCTCACACACACAAAAACTCTCTACCACACGCACTCAAAAACTCTCTCTCATACACACACACACACAAAAACTCTCTCTCAAACACACACAAAAACACTGTCTCTCACACACACAAACACACACTCTCTCTCACACACACACACACACAAAAACAAACACTCTCTCTCTCTCACACACACACACAAACACACTCTCTCTCTCACACGCACACAGAAACTCTCTCCGTCTCCTCTCAAACACACACAAAAACTTTCTCCCTCTCACACACACACACACAAACTCTCTCTCTCACACACACACACACACACAAAAACTCTCTCACACACACAAAAACTCTCTCCCTCTCCCACACACACACAAAAACTCTCTCCCTCTCCCACACACACACAAAAACACTCTCTCTCTCACACACAAAAACTCTCCAACACACAAAAACTCTCTCTCTCACACACACACACAGAAAAGCTCTCTCTCTCTCACACACACACACAAAAACGCACTCTCTCTCTCACACACACATACATACACAAAACTCTCTCTCTCTCACACACACACAAAAACACACTCTCTCTCTCTCTCACACACACACAAAAACTCTCTCCCTCTCTCTCACACACAAAAACTCTCTCCCTCTTACACACACACACAAAAGCTCTCTCCCTCTCACGCACACACACACATACACACACACACACACACACACAAAAACACACTCTCACTCTCTCACACACACACAAAAACACTCTCTCTCTCTCACACACACACAAGACTCTCTCTCTCACACACTCACACAAAAACACTCTCTCTCTCTCACACACACAAAAACTCTCTCTCACACACACACAAAAACACTCCAACACACAAAAGCTCTCTCTCACACACACAAAAACTCCCTACCACACGCACACAAAAACTCTCTCTCACACACACACGCAAAAGCTCTCCCTCTCTCACACACACACAAAAACACTCTCTCTCTCGCTCTCACACACACAAAAACTCTCTCTCTCTCTCACACACACGCAAAAATTCTCTCCCTCTCTCACACACACACAAAAGCTCCCTTTCACACACACATACAAAAACTCCCTCTCACACACAAAAACTCTCTCCTCTCTCACACACACACACAAAAACACACTCTCTCTCTCTCACACACACACACAAAAACACACACTCTCTCTCTCACACACACACACGCAAAAATACTCTCTCACACACACACACACAAAAACTGTCTCTCTCACACACACACACAAAAACACACTCTCTCTCTCTCACACACACACACACACACAAAAACACACTCTCTCTCTCTCACACACACACACACAAAAACAAACTCTTCTCTCTCTCACACACAAAAACTCTCTCCCTCTCTCACACACACACAAAAACTCTCTCTCACACACAAAAATTCTCCCCCTCTCTCACACACACACAAAAACACTCCAACACACAAAAGCTCTCTCTCACACACACAAAAACTCTCTACCACACGCACACAAAAACTCTCTCTCTCACACACACACACAAAAACACTCTCTCTCACACACACACACACAAAGACTCTCTCTCTCTCTCTCACACACACACACACACACAAAAACACACTCTCTCTCTATCACACACACACACACACAAAAACACACTCTTCTCTATCACACACACAAAAACTCTCTCCCTCTCTCACACACACACAAAAACTCTCTCTCACACACAAAAATTCTCTCCCTCTCACACACACAAAAACACTCCAACACACAAAAGCTCTCTCTCACACACACAAAAACTCTCTACCACACGCACACAAAAACTCTCTCTCTCACACACACACACACAAAAGCTCTCTCTCACACACACACAAAAACACTCTCTCTCTCTCTCACACACACACACACGCACACAAATACCCTACACCACGCACACACACAAAAACACACTGTCTCTCTCTATCTCACACACACACAAAAACTCACTCCCTCTCTCACACACACACAAAAACACTCTCTCTCTCGCTCTCACACACACAAAAACTCTCTCTCTCTCTCACACACATGCAAAAATTCTCTCCCTCTCTCACACACACACAAAAGCTCCCTTTCACACACACATACAAAAACTCCCTCTCACACACAAAAACTCTCTCCTCTCTCACACACACACACAAAAACACACTCTCTCTCTCTCACACACACACACAAAAACACACACTCTCTCTCTCACACACACATACGCAAAAATACTCTCTCACACACACACACACAAACACTGTCTCTCTCACACACACACACAAAAACACACTCTCTCTCTCACACACACACAGACACACACAAAAACACACTCTTCTCTCTCAAACACACAAAAACACTCTCTCCTCTCAAACACACAAAAACTCTCTCCCTCTCTCACACACATACAAAAACTCTCTCTCTCACACACACACACATACACACACAAAAACTCTCTCTCACACACAAAAATTCTCTCCCTCTCCCACACACACACAAAACTCTCTCTCACACATACACAAAAACTCTCCAACACACAAAAGCTCTCTCTCACACACACAAAAACTCTCTACCACACGCACACAAAAACTCTCTCTCATACACACACACACACAAAAACACACACTCTCTCTCACACACACACACACAAAAACACACTCTCTCTCTCTCACACACAAAACACACTCTCTCTCTCTCTCACACACACAAACACATACAAAAACACATTCTCTCTCTCACACGCACACAAAAACTCTCTCTCACACACACACACAGACAAAAACTCTCTCACACACACAAAAACTCTCTCCCTCTCCCGCACACACATAAAAACACTCTCTCTCACACACAACACACACACACACACACACACAAAAACACACTATCTCTCGCTCTCTCACACACACACAAAAACACACTCTCTCTCTCACACACACACACACAAAAACACACTCTCTCTCTCTCACACACACACACGCACACAAATACTCTATACCACACACACACACAAAAACACACTGTCTCTCTCTATCTCACACACACAAAAAAACTCACTCCCTCTCTCACACACACACAAAAACACTGTCTCTCTCTCGCTCTCACACACACACAAAAACTCTCTCCCTCTCACACACACACAAAATTTCTTTCCCTCTCTCACACACACACAAAAACTCTCTCCCTTTCACATACACACATACAAAAACTCTCTCTCACACACAAAAACTCTCTCCCTCTCTCACACACACAAAAACTCTCTCTCTCACACACACACACAAAAACACTCTCTCTCTCACACACACACAAAAACTCTCTCTCTCACACACACACACAAAAACACACTCTCTCTCTCTCTCACACACACACACAAAAACACACTCTTCTCTCTCAAACACACAAAAACACTCTCTCTTCTCACACACAAAAACTCTCTCCCTCTCTCACACACACAAAAAAACTCTCTCTCTCTCACACACACTAACACACACACACACATACACACACAAAAACGCTCTCTCACACACAAAAATTCTCTCCATCTCCCACACACACACAAAAACTCTCTCTCTCACACACACAAAAACTCTCCAACACACAAAAGCTCTCTCTCACACACACAAAAACTCTCTACCACACGCACTCAAAAACTCTCTCTCATACACACACACACAAAAACTCTCTCTCAAACACACACAAAAACACTGTCTCTCACACACACAAACACACACACTCTCTCTCACACACACACACACACACAAAAACAAACACTCTCTCTCTCTCACACACACACACAAACACACTCTCTCTCTCACACGCACACAGAAACTCTCTCCGTCTCCTCTCAAACACACACAAAAACTTTCTCCCTCTCACACACACACACACAAACTCTCTCTCTCACACACACACACACACAAAAACTCTCTCACACACACAAAAACTCTCTCCCTCTCCCACACACACACAAAAACTCTCTCCCTCTCCCACACACACACAAAAACACTCTCTCTCTCACACACAAAAACTCTCCAACACACAAAAACTCTCTCTCTCACACACACACACAGAAAAGCTCTCTCTCTCTCACACACACACACAAAAACGCACTCTCTCTCTCACACACACATACATACACAAAACTCTCTCTCTCTCACACACACACAAAAACACACTCTCTCTCTCTCACACACACACACACAAAAACTCTCTCCCTCTCTCTCACACACAAAAACTCTCTCCCTCTTACACACACACACAAAAGCTCTCTCCCTCTCACGCACACACACACATACACACACACACACACACACACAAAAAAACACACTCTCACTCTCTCACACACACAAAAACACTCTCTCTCTCTCACACACACACAAGACTCTCTCTCTCACACACTCACACAAAAACACTCTCTCTCTCTCACACACACAAAAACTCTCTCTCACACACACACAAAAACACTCCAACACACAAAAGCTCTCTCTCACACGCACACAAAAACTCTCTCTCACACACACATGCAAAAGCTCTCTCTCACACACACACACACAAAAACACTCTCTCTCACACACACACACACAAACACTCTCTCTCTCTCACACACACACACACACACACACACAAAAACACACTCTCTCTCTATCACACACACACACACACAAAAACACACTCTTCTCTCTCACACACACAAAAACTCTCTCCCTCTCTCACACACACACAAAAACTCTCTCTCACACACAAAAATTCTCTCCCTCTCACACACACAAAAACACTCCAACACACAAAAGCTCTCTCTCACACACACAAAAACTCTCTACCACACGCACACAAAAACTCTCTCTCTCACACACACACACACAAAAGCTCTCTCTCACACACACACAAAAACACTCTCTCTCACACACACACAAAAACACTCTCTCTCTCTCTCACACACACACACACGCACACAAATACTCTATACCACACACACACACAAAAACACACTGTCTCTCTCTATCTCACACACACACAAAAACTCACTCCCTCTCTCACACACACACAAAAACACTCTCTCTCTCGCTCTCACACACACAAAAACTCTCTCTCTCTCTCACACACACGCAAAAATTCTCTCCCTCTCTCACACACACACAAAAGCTCCCTTTCACACACACATACAAAAACTCCCTCTCACACACAAAAACTCTCTCCTCTCTCACACACACACACAAAAACACACACTCTCTCTCTCACACACACACACGCAAAAATACTCTCTCACACACACACACACAAAAACTGTCTCTCTCACACACACACACAAAAACACACTCTCTCTCTCTCACACACACAGACACACACAAAAACACACTCTTCTCTCTCAAACACACAAAAACACTCTCTCCTCTCAAACACACAAAAACTCTCTCCCTCTCTCACACACATACAAAAACTCTCTCACTCACACACACACACATACACACACAAAAACTCTCTCTCACACACAAAAATTCTCTCCCTCTCCCACACACACACAAAACTCTCTCTCACACATACACAAAAACTCTCCAACACACAAAAGCTCTCTCTCACACACACAAAAACTCTCTACCACACGCACACAAAAACTCTCTCTCATACACACACACACACAAAAACACACACTCTCTCTCACACACACACACACAAAAACACACTCTCTCTCTCTCACACACAAAACACACTCTCTCTCTCTCTCACACACACAAACACATACAAAAACACATTCTCTCTCTCACACGCACACAAAAACTCTCTCTCACACACACACACAGACAAAAACTCTCTCACACACACAAAAACTCTCTCCCTCTCCCGCACACACATAAAAACACTCTCTCTCACACACAACACACACACACACACACACAAAAACACACTATCTCTCGCTCTCTCACACACACACAAAAACACACTCTCTCTCTCTCACACACACACACGCACACAAATACTCTATACCACACACACACACAAAAACACACTGTCTCTCTCTATCTCACACACACAAAAAAACTCACTCCCTCTCTCACACACACACAAAAACACTGTCTCTCTCTCGCTCTCACACACACACAAAAACTCTCTCCCTCTCACACACACACAAAATTTCTTTCCCTCTCTCACACACACACAAAAACTCTCTCCCTTTCACACACACACATACAAAAACTCTCTCTCACACACAAAAACTCTCTCCCTCTCTCACACACACAAAAACTCTCTCTCTCACACACACACACAAAAACACTCTCTCTCTCACACACACACAAAAACTCTCTCTCTCACACACACACACAAAAACACACTCTCTCTCTCTCACACACACACACACAAAAACACACTCTTCTCTCTCAAACACACAAAAACACTCTCTCTTCTCACACACAAAAACTCTCTCCCTCTCACACACACAAAAAAACTCTCTCTCTCTCACACACACTAACACACACACACACATACACACACAAAAACGCTCTCTCACACACAAAAATTCTCTCCATCTCCCACACACACACAAAAACTCTCTCTCTCACACACACAAAAACTCTCTACCACACGCACTCAAAAACTCTCTCTCATACACACACACACACAAAAACTCTCTCTCAAACACACACAAAAACACTGTCTCTCACACACACAAACACACACACTCTCTCTCACACACACACACACACAAAAACAAACACTCTCTCTCTCACACACACACACAAACACACTCTCTCTCTCACACGCACACAGAAACTCTCTCCGTCTCCTCTCAAACACACACAAAAACTTTCTCCCTCTCACACACACACACACAAACTCTCTCTCTCACACACACACACACACACAAAAACTCTCTCACACACACAAAAACTCTCTCCCTCTCCCACACACACACAAAAACTCTCTCCCTCTCCCACACACACACAAAAACACTCTCTCTCTCACACACAAAAACTCTCCAACACACAAAAACTCTCTCTCTCACACACACACACAGAAAAGCTCTCTCTCTCTCACACACACACACAAAAACGCACTCTCTCTCTCACACACACATACATACACAAAACTCTCTCTCTCTCACACACACACAAAAACACACTCTCTCTCTCTCTCACACACACACAAAAACTCTCTCCCTCTCTCTCACACACAAAAACTCTCTCCCTCTTACACACACACACAAAAGCTCTCTCCCTCTCACGCACACACACACATACACACACACACACACACACACAAAAACACACTCTCACTCTCTCACACACACACAAAAACACTCTCTCTCTCTCACACACACACAAGACTCTCTCTCTCACACACTCACACAAAAACACTCTCTCTCTCTCACACACACAAAAACTCTCTCTCACACACACACAAAAACACTCCAACACACAAAAGCTCTCTCTCACACACACAAAAACTCTCTACCACACGCACACAAAAACTCTCTCTCTCACACACACACACAAAAGCTCTCTCTCACACACACACAAAAACGCTCTCTCTTACACACACACACAAAAACTCTCTCTCACACACACACACACACAAAAACACACTCTCTCTCTCTCTCACACACACACACACACACACACGCACACAAATACTCTATACCACACACACACACAAAAACACACTGTCTCCCTCTATCTCACACACACACATAAACTCACTCCCTCTCTCACACACACACAAAAACACTCTCTCTCTCGCTCACACACACACACAAAAACACACTCTTCTCTCTCACACACACAAAAACACTCTCTCCTCTCACACACACACAAAAACTCTCTCCCTCTCTCACACATACACAAAAACTCTCTCTCACACACAAAAATTCTCTCCCTATCCCACACACACACAAAAACGCTCTCTCACACACACACAAAAACACTCCAACACACAAAAGCTCTCTCTCACACACACAAAAACTCTCTACCACACGCACACAAAAACTCTCTCTCTCACACACGCACACACAAAAGCTCTCTCTCACACACACACACAAAACCACTCTCTCTCTCACACACACACAAAAATTCTCTCCCTCTCTCACACACACACACAAAAACTCTCTCTCTCACACAAAAACTCTCTCCCTCTATCAGACACACAAAAACTCTCTCTCTCACACACACACACAAAAACACACTCTCTCTCTCACACACAAACACAAAAACACACTCTTCTCTCTCAAACACACAAAAACACTCTCTCCTCTCACACACACAAAAACTCTCTCCCTCTCTCACACACATACAAAAACTCTCTCTCTCTCACACACACACATACACACACAAAAACTCTCTCTCACACACACACACAAAAACTCTCTCTCTCACACACACAAAAACTCTCCAACACACAAAAACTCTCTCTCACACACACAAAAACTCTCTACCACACGCACACAAAAACTCTCTCTCATACACGCACACACATAAAAACTCTCTCTCACACAGACACAAAAACACTCTCTCTCACACACAAACACACACACTCTCTCTCTCTCACACACACACACACAAAAACACACACTCTCTCTCTCACACACACACACAAAAACACACTCTCTCTCTCACACGCACACAGAAATTCTCTCCGTCTCCTCTCAAACACACACAAAAACTTTCTCCCTCTCACACACACACACACAAACTCTCTCTCTCACACACACACAAAAACTCTCTCACACACACAAAAACTCTCTCCCTCTCCCACACACACACAAAAACTCTCTCCCTCTCCCACACACACACAAAAACACTCTCTCTCTCACACACAAAAACTCTCCAACACACAAAAACTCTCTCTCTCACACACACACACAGAAAAGCTCTCTCTCTCTCACACACACACACACAAACACACTCTCTCTCTCACACACACATACACACACAAAACCACACTCTCCCTCTCTCTCTCACACACGCAAAAACTCTCTCCCTCTCTCACACACACAAAAACTCTCTCCCTCTCACACACACACACAAAAGCTCTCTCCCTCTCACGCACACACACACATACACACACACACAAAAACACACTCTCTCTCTCACACACACACACACACACAAAAACACACTCTCTCTCTCACACACACACAAAAACACTCTCTCTCTCTCACGCACACACACAAAAACTCTCTCCCTCTCTCACACACACAAAAACTCTCTCCCTCTCACACACACACACACAAAGGTTCTCTCCCTCTCACGCACAAACACACACATATACAAAAACACACTCTCTCTCTCACACACACTCTCTCTCTCTCTCTCTCTCTCACACACACAAAAACACACTCTCTCTCTCACACGGACACAGAAACTCTCTCCGTCTCCTCTCACACACACACAAAAACTCTCTCCCTCTCACTCACACACACAAAAACTCTCTCCCTCTCATACACACACACAAAAACTCTCTCTCACACACACACAAAAACTCTCGAACACACAAAAGCTCTTTCTCACAAACACAAAAACTCTCTACCACACGCACACAAAAACTCTCTCTCATACACACACACACACAAAAACTCTCTCTCACACACACCCACAAAAACACTCTCTCTCACACACACAAACACACACACACTCTCTCTCTCACACACACACACACAAAAACACACACTCTCTCTCACACACACACACACAAAAACACACTCTCTCTCACACACACACAAACAACACTCTCTCTCCCTCTCTCTCTCTCTCACACACACAAACACACACAAAAACACACTCTCTCTCTCACACGCACACAGAAACTCTCTCGGTCTCCTCTCACACACACACAAAAACTCTCTCTCACACACAAAAACTCTCTCCCTCTCCCACACACACATAAAAACACTCTCTCTCTCTCTCTCTCACACACACACACACACACACACACACAAATACTCTGTACCACACACACACACACAAACCCTCTCTCTCTCACACACACAAATACTCTATACCACACACACACACAAAAACTCTCACACTCACACACAAAAACACCTTCTCTCTCTCACACACACATACACACACAAAACTCTCTCTCTCTCACACACACACAAAAATACACTCTCTCTATCTCTCACACACACACAAAAATTCTCTCCCTCTCTCACACACACACAAAAACACTCTCTCTCTCACACACACACAAAAACTCTCTCTCTCTTTCACACACACAAAAACTCTCTCCCTCTCACACACACACACAAAAGCTCTCTCCCTCTCACGCACACACACACATACACACACACACACACAAAAATACACTCTCTCTCTCACACACACAAAACACACTCTCTCTCTCACACACACACACACACACACAAAAACACACTCTCTCTCTCACACACACAAAACACACTCTCTCTCTCACACACACACACACACACAAAAACACACTCTCTCTATCACACGCACACAGAAACTCTCTCCGTCTCCTCTCAGACACACACAAAATCTCTCTCCCTCTCACACACACACAAAAACACTCTCCCTCTCTCACACACACACAAAAACTCTCTCCCTCTCTCTCACACACAAAAACTCCCTCCCTCTCTCACGCACACAAAAATTCTCTCCCTCTCACACACACAAAACTCTCTCTCACACACACACACAAAGTCACTCTCTCTCTCTCACACACACACACACTATCTCTCTCTCTCTCCGTTGCTCTCACACACACACAAAAACACACTCTTCTCTCTCAAACACACAAAAACACTCTCTCCCCTCACACATACAAAAACTCTCTCCCTCTCTCACACACATACAAAAACTCTCTCTCTCTCAGACACACACATACACACACGAAAACTCTCTCTCACACACAAAAATTCTCTCCCTCTCCCACACACACACAAAAACTCTCTCTCACACACACACAAAAACTCTCCAACACACAAAAGCTCTCTCTCACACACACAAAAACTCTCTACCACACGCACACAAAAACTCGCTCTCATACACACACACACATAAAAACTCTCTCTCACACACACACAAAAACACTCTCTCTCACACACAAACACACACTCTCTCTCTCTCTCTCACACACACACAAAAACACACTCTCTCTCTCACACACACACACAAAAACCCACTCTCTATCTCACACGCACACAGAAATTCTCTCCGTCTCCTCTCATACACACACACACATAAAAACTCTCTCACACACACAAAAACTCTCTCCCTCTCCCACACACACACAAAAACACTCTCTCTCTCACACACAAAAACTCTCCAACACACAAAAACTCTCTCTCACACACACACACACACACACACAAATACTCTATACCACACATACACACACAAAACTCTCTCTCTCTCACACACACACAAAAACACACTCTCTCTCTCTCTCTCACACACGCAAAAACTCTCTCCCTCTCTCACACACACACAAAAGCTCTCTCCCTCTCACGCACACACACACATACACACACACACAAAAACACACTCTCTCTCTCACACACACACAAAACTCTCTCTCTCTCACACACACACAAAAACACTCTCTCTCTCTCACACACACACACACACAAAAACACACTCTCTCTCTCACACACACACAAAAACACTCTCTCTCTCTCACGCACACACACAAAAACTCTCTCCCTCTCTCACACACACAAAAACTCTCTCCCTCTCACACACACACACACAAAGGCTCTCTCCCTCTCACGCACACACACACACACATACAAAAACACACTCTCTCTCTCACACACACTCTCTCTCTCTCTCTCTCTCTCTCACACACACAAAAACACACTCTCTCTCTCACACGGACACAGAAACTCTCTCCGTCTCCTCTCACACACACACAAAAACTCTCTCCCTCTCACTCACACACACAAAAACTCTCTCCCTCTCACACACACACACAAAAACTCTCTCTCACACACACACAAAAACTCTCGAACACACAAAAGCTCTCTCTCACAAACACAAAAACTCTCTACCACACGCACACAAAAACTCTCTCTCATACACACACACACAAAAACTCTCTCTCACACACACCCACAAAAACACTCTCTCTCACACACACACACAAAAACACACACTCTCTCTCACACACACACACACAAAAACACACTCTCTCTCACACACACACAAACAACACTCTCTCTCTCTCTCTCTCTCTCTCACACACACAAACACACACAAAAACACACTCTCTCTCTCACACGCACACAGAAACTCTCTCGGTCTCCTCTCACACACACACAAAAACTCTCTCTCACACACACACACAGACAAAAACTCACTCACACACACAAAAACTCTCTCCCTCTCCCACACACACATAAAAACATCCTCTCTCTCTCTCTCTCTTACACACACACACACACACACACAAATACTCTGTATCACACACACACACACAAACCCTCTCTCTCTCACACACACAAATACTCTATACCACACATACACACAAAAACTCTCTCACACTCACACACAAAAACACCTTCTCTCTCTCACACACACATACACACACAAAACTCTCTCTCTCTCACACACACACAAAAATACACTCTCTCTATCTCTCACACACACACAAAAATTCTCTCCCTCTCTCTCACACACACAAAAACACTCTCTCTCTCACACACACACAAAAACACACTCTTCTCTCTCACACACACAAAAACACTCTCTCCTCTCACACACACACAAAAACTCTCTCCCTCTCTCACACATACACAAAAACTCTCTCTCACACACAAGAATTCTCTCCCGCTCCGACACACACACAAAAACTCTCTCTCACACACACACAAAAACACTCCAACACACAAAAGCTCTCTCTCACACACACAAAAACTCTCTACCACACGCACACAAAAACTCTCTCTCTCACACACGCACACACAAAAGCTCTCTCTCACACACACACACAAAACCACTCTCTCTCTCACACACACACAAAAATTCTCTCCCTCTCTCTCACACACACACAAAAGCTCTCTCCCTTTCACACACACACATACAAAAACTCTCTCTCACACACAAAAACTCTCTCCCTCTATCAGACACACAAAAACTCTCTCTCTCACACACACACACAAAAACACACTCTCTCTCTCACACACAAACACAAAAACACACTCTTCTCTCTCAAACACACAAAAACACTCTCTCCTCTCACACACACAAAAACTCTCTCCCTCTCTCACACACATACAAAAACTCTCTCTCTCTCACACACACACATACACACACAAAAACTCTCTCTCACACACAAAAATTCTCTCCCTCTCCCACACACACACAAAAACTCTCTCTCTCACACACACAAAAACTCTCCAACACACAAAAACTCTCTCTCACACACACAAAAACTCTCTACCACACGCACACAAAAACTCTCTCTCATACACACACACACATAAAAACTCTCTCTCACACACACACAAAAACACTCTCTCTCACACACAAACACACACACTCTCTCTCTCTCTCTCACACACACACAAAAACACACACTCTCTCTCTCACACACACACACAAAAAAACACTCTCTCTCTCACACGCACACAGAAATTCTCTCCGTCTCCTCTCAAACACACACAAAAACTTTCTCCCTCTCACACACACACACACATACAAAAACTCTCTCACACACACAAAAACTCTCTCCCTCTCCCACACACACACAAAAAAACTCTCTCTCTCACACACAAAAACTCTCCAACACACAAAAACTCTCTCTCACACACACACAAATACACACACACAAATACTCTATACCACACACACACACAAAAACTCTCTCTCTCACACACACACACAGAAAAGCTCTCTCTCTCTCACACACACACACACAAACACACTCTCTCTCTCACACACACATACACACACAAAACCACACTCTCCCTCTCTCTCTCACACACGCAAAAACTCTCTCCCTCTCTCACACACACAAAAACTCTCTCCCTCTCACACACACACACAAAAGCTCTCTCCCTCTCACGCACACACACACACAAAAACACACTCTCTCTCTCACACACACACACACACACAAAAACACACTCTCTCTCTCACACACACACAAAAACACTCTCTCTCTCTCACGCACACACACAAAAACTCTCTCCCTCTCTCACACACACAAAAACTCTCTCCCTCTCACACACACACACACAAAGGTTCTCTCCCTCTCACGCACAAACACACACATATACAAAAACACACTCTCTCTCTCACACACACTCTCTCTCTCTCTCTCTCTCTCACACACACAAAAACACACTCTCTCTCTCACACGGACACAGAAACTCTCTCCGTCTCCTCTCACACACACACAAAAACTCTCTCCCTCTCACTCACACACACAAAAACTCTCTCCCTCTCATACACACACACAAAAACTCTCTCTCACACACACACAAAAACTCTCGAACACACAAAAGCTCTTTCTCACAAACACAAAAACTCTCTACCACACGCACACAAAAACTCTCTCTCATACACACACACACACAAAAACTCTCTCTCACACACACCCACAAAAACACTCTCTCTCTCACACACAAACACACACACACTCTCTCTCTCACACACACACACACAAAAACACACACTCTCTCTCACACACACACACACAAAAACACACTCTCTCTCACACACACACAAACAACACTCTCTCTCCCTCTCTCTCTCTCTCACACACACAAACACACACAAAAACACACTCTCTCTCTCACACGCACACAGAAACTCTCTCGGTCTCCTCTCACACACACACAAAAACTCTCTCTCACACACAAAAACTCTCTCCCTCTCCCACACACACATAAAAACACTCTCTCTCTCTCTCTCTCACACACACACACACACACACACACACAAATACTCTGTACCACACACACACACACAAACCCTCTCTCTCTCACACACACAAATACTCTATACCACACACACACACAAAAACTCTCACACTCACACACAAAAACACCTTCTCTCTCTCACACACACATACACACACAAAACTCTCTCTCTCTCACACACACACAAAAATACACTCTCTCTATCTCTCACACACACACAAAAATTCTCTCCCTCTCTCACACACACACAAAAACACTCTCTCTCTCACACACACACAAAAACTCTCTCTCTCTTTCACACACACAAAAACTCTCTCCCTCTCACACACACACACAAAAGCTCTCTCCCTCTCACGCACACACACACATACACACACACACACACAAAAATACACTCTCTCTCTCACACACACAAAACACACTCTCTCTCTCACACACACACACACACACACAAAAACACACTCTCTCTCTCACACACACAAAACACACTCTCTCTCTCACACACACACACACACACAAAAACACACTCTCTCTATCACACGCACACAGAAACTCTCTCCGTCTCCTCTCAGACACACACAAAATCTCTCTCCCTCTCACACACACACAAAAACACTCTCCCTCTCTCACACACACACAAAAACTCTCTCCCTCTCTCTCACACACAAAAACTCCCTCCCTCTCTCACGCACACAAAAACTCTCTCCCTCTCACACACACAAAACTCTCTCTCACACACACACACAAAGTCACTCTCTCTCTCTCACACACACACACACTATCTCTCTCTCTCTCCGTTGCTCTCACACACACACAAAAACACACTCTTCTCTCTCAAACACACAAAAACACTCTCTCCCCTCACACATACAAAAACTCTCTCCCTCTCTCACACACATACAAAAACTCTCTCTCTCTCAGACACACACATACACACACGAAAACTCTCTCTCACACACAAAAATTCTCTCCCTCTCCCACACACACACAAAAACTCTCTCTCACACACACACAAAAACTCTCCAACACACAAAAGCTCTCTCTCACACACACAAAAACTCTCTACCACACGCACACAAAAACTCGCTCTCATACACACACACACATAAAAACTCTCTCTCACACACACACAAAAACACTCTCTCTCACACACAAACACACACTCTCTCTCTCTCTCTCACACACACACAAAAACACACTCTCTCTCTCACACACACACACAAAAACCCACTCTCTATCTCACACGCACACAGAAATTCTCTCCGTCTCCTCTCATACACACACACACATAAAAACTCTCTCACACACACAAAAACTCTCTCCCTCTCCCACACACACACAAAAACACTCTCTCTCTCACACACAAAAACTCTCCAACACACAAAAACTCTCTCTCACACACACACACACACACACACACAAATACTCTATACCACACATACACACACAAAACTCTCTCTCTCTCACACACACACAAAAACACACTCTCTCTCTCTCTCTCACACACGCAAAAACTCTCTCCCTCTCTCACACACACACAAAAGCTCTCTCCCTCTCACGCACACACACACATACACACACACACAAAAACACACTCTCTCTCTCACACACACACACAAAAACACTCTCTCTCTCACACACACACACAAAACTCTCTCTCTCTCACACACACACAAAAACACTCTCTCTCTCTCACGCACACACACAAAAACTCTCTCCCTCTCTCACACACACAAAAACTCTCTCCCTCTCACACACACACACACAAAGGCTCTCTCCCTCTCATGCACACACACACACACACATACAAAAACACACTCTCTCTCTCACACACACAAAACACACTCTCTCTCTCTCTCTCTCACAAACACAAAAACACACTCTCTCTCTTACACACACAAAACACAGTCTCTCTCTCTCTCTCTCATACACAAAAACACACTCTCTCTCTCACACGGACACATAAACTCTCTCCGTCTCCTCTCACACACACACAAAAACTCTCTCCCTCTCACTCACACACAAAAACGCTCTCCCTCTGACACACACACAAAAACTCTCTCCCTCTCACACACACAAAAACTCTCTCCCTCTCACACACACACACAAAAACTCTCTCTCACACACACACAAAAACTCTCGAACACACAAAAGCTCTCTCTCACAAACACAAAAACTCTCTACCACACGCACACAAAAACTCTCTCTCATACACACACACACAAAAACTCTCTCTCACACACACCCACAAAAACACTCTCTCTCACACACACACACACAAAAACACACTCTCTCTCTCTCACACACACACACAAAAACACACACTCTCTCTCTCTCACACACACACACAAAAACACACTCTCTCACACACACACAAAACACACTCTCTCTCTCTCTCTCTCTCTCACACACACAAACACACACAAAAACACACTCTCTCTCTCACACGCACACAGAAACTCTCTCGGTCTCCTCTCACACACACAAAAACTCTCTCTCACACACACACACAGACAAAAACTCTCTCACACACACAAAAACTCTCTCCCTCTCCCACACACACATAAAAACACTCTCTCTCTCTCTCTCTCACACACACACACACAAAAACTCTCTCTCTCACACATACAAATACTCTACACCACACACACACACAAAAACTCTCTCACACACACACACACACACACACACACACACACAAAAACACCTTCTCTCTCTCACACACACACACAAAACTCTCTCTCTCTCACACACACACAAAAATACACTCTCTCTATCTCTCACACACACACACAAAAATTCTCCCCCTCTCTCACACACATACAAAAACACTCCAACACACAAAAGCTCTCTCTCACACACACAAAAACTCTCTACCACACGCACACAAAAACTCTCTCTCTCACACACACACACAAAAGCTCTCTCTCACACACACACACGCAAAAACACTCTCTCTCACACACACACACACACAAAGACTCTCTCTCTCTCTCTCACACACACACACACAAAAACACACTCTCTCTCTCACACACACACACAAAAACACACTCTTCTCTCTCACACACACAAAAACTCTCTCCCTCTCTCACACACACACAAAAACTCTCTCTCACACACAAAAATTCTCTCCCTCTCACACACACACAAAAACACTCCAACACACAAAAGCTCTCTCTGACACACACAAAAACTCTCTACCACACGCACACAAAAACTCTCTCTCTCACACACACACACACAAAAGCTCTCTCTCACACACACAAAAACACTCTCTCTCACACACACACAAAAACACTCTCTCTCTCACACACACACACGCACACAAATACTCTATACCACACACACACAAAAACACACTGTCTCTCTCTATCTCACACACACACAAAAACTCACTCCCTCTCTCACACACACACAAAAACACTCTCTCTCTCTCGCTCTCACACACACACAAAAACTCTCTCCCTCTCACACACACACAAAATTTCTCTCCCTCTCTCACACACACACAAAAACTCTCTCCCTTTCACATACACACATACAAAAACTCTCTCTCACACACAAAAACTCTCTCCCTCTCTCACACACACAAAAACTCTCTCTCTCACACACACACACAAAAACACTCTCTCTCTCACACACACACAAAAACTCTCTCTCTCACACACACACACAAAAACACACTCTCTCTCTCTCACACACACACACACACAAACACACTCTTCTCTCTCAAACACACAAAAACACTCTCTCTTCTCACACACAAAAACTCTCTCCCTCTCTCACACGCACAAAAAAACTCTCTCTCACACACACACACACACACACACACACATACACACACAAAAACTCTCTCTCACACACACACACAAAAACTCTCCAACACACAAAAGCTCTCTCTCACACACACAAAAACTCTCTACCACACGCACACACACACTCTCTCTCTCACACACACACACACACAAAAACAAACATTCTCTCTCTCTCACACACACACACACAAACACACTCTCTCTCTCACACGCACACAGAAACTCTCTCCGTCTCCTCTCAAACACACACAAAAACTTTCTCCCTCTCACACACACACACACAAACTCTCTCTCTCACACACACACACACACACACACACACACACACAAAACTCTCTCACACACACATAAACTCTCTCCCTCTCCCACACACACACAAAAACTCTCTCCCTCTCCCACACACACACAAAAACACTCTCTCTCTCACACACAAAAACTCTCCAACACACAAAAACTCTCTCTCTCACACACACACACACAGAAAAGCTCTCTCTCTCTCACACACACACACAAAAACGCACTCTCTCTCTCACACACACATACACACACAAAACTCTCTCTCTCTCACACACACACAAAAACACACTCTCTCTCTCTCTCACACACACACACAAAAACTCTCTCCCTCTCTCTCACACACAAAAACTCTCTCCCTCTCACACACACACACAAAAGCTCTCTCCCTCTCACGCACACACACACATACACACACACACACAAAAACACACTCTCTCTCTCACACACACACACAAAAACACTCTCTCTTACACACACACACAAAAACTCTCTCTCTCACACACACACACACAAAAACACACTCTCTCTCTCTCTCACACACACACACACACACGCACACAAATACTCTATACCACACACAGACACAAAAACACACTGTCTCCCTCTATCTCACACACACACAAAAACTCACTCCCTCTCTCACACACACACAAAAACACTCTCTCTCTCGCTCACACACACACACAAAAACACACTCTTCTCTCTCACACACACAAAAACACTCTCTCCTCTCACACACACACAAAAACTCTCTCCCTCTCTCACACACAAAAACTCTCTCTCACACACAAAAATTCTCTCCCTCTCCCACACACACACAAAAACTCTCTCTCACACACACACAAAAACACTCCAACACACAAAAGCTCTCTCTCACACACACAAAAACTCTCTACCACACGCACACAAAAACTCTCTCTCTCACACACGCACACACAAAAGCTCTCTCTCACACACACACACAAAACCACTCTCTCTCTCACACACACACAAAAATTCTCTCCCTCTCTCACACACACACACAAAAGCTCTCTCCCTTTCACACACACACATACAAAAACTCTCTCTCACACACAAAAACTCTCTCCCTCTATCAGACACACAAAAACTCTCTCTCTCACACACACACACAAAAACACACTCTCTCTCTCACACACAAACACAAAAACACACTCTTCTCTCTCAAACACACAAAAACACTCTCCTCTCACACACACACACACACACACACACACAAAAACTCTCTCTCTCACACACACAAAAACTCTCCAACACACAAAAACTCTCTCTCACACACACAAAAACTCTCTACCACACGCACACAAAAACTCTCTCTCATACACACACACACATAAAAACTCTCTCACACACACAAAAACTCTCTCCCTCTCCCACACACACACAAAAAAACTCTCTCTCTCACACACAAAAACTCTCCAACACACAAAAACTCTCTCTCACACACACACACACACACAAATACTCTATACCACACACACACACAAAAACTCTCTCTCTCACACACACACACAGAAAAGCTCTCTCTCTCTCACACACACACACACAAACACACTCTCTCTCTCACACACACATACACACACAAAACCACACTCTCCCTCTCTCTCTCACACACGCAAAAACTCTCTCCCTCTCTCACACACACAAAAACTCTCTCCCTCTCACAC
>NC_092759.1:10368164-10378164 GCF_047496795.1 Chiloscyllium punctatum
TCTCACACACATACAAAAACACTCCAACACACAAAAGCTCTCTCTCACACACACAAAAACTCTCTACCACACGAACACAAAACCTCTCTCTCTCACACACACACACAAAAGCTCTCTCTCACACACACACACACGCAAAAACACTCTCTCTCACACACACACACACACAAAGACTCTCTCTCTCTCTCACACACACACACACAAAAACACACTCTCTCTCACACACACACACACAAAAACACACTCTTCTCTCTCACACACACAAAAACGCTCTCCCTCTCTCACACACACACAAAAACTCTCTCTCACACACAAAAATTCTCTCCCTCTCACACACACACAAAAATACTCCAACACACAAAAGCTCTCTCTGACACACACAAAAACTCTCTACCACACGCACACAAAAACTCTCTCTCTCACACACACACACACAAAAGCTCTCTCTCACACACACAAAAACACTCTCTCTCACACACACACAAAAACACTCTCTCTCTCACACACACACACGCACACAAATACTCTATACCACACACACACAAAAACACACTGTCTCTCTCTATCTCACACACACACAAAAACTCACTCCCTCTCTCACACACACACAAAAACACTCTCTCTCTCTCGCTCTCACACACACACAAAAACTCTCTCCCTCTCACACACACACAAAATTTCTCTCCCTCTCTCACACACACACAAAAACTCTCTCCCTTTCACATACACACATACAAAAACTCTCTCTCACACACAAAAACTCTCTCCCTCTCTCACACACACAAAAACTCTCTCTCTCACACACACACACACAAAAACTCTCTCTCTCACACACACACACAAAAACACACTCTCTCTCTCTCACACACACACACACAAAAACACACTCTTCTCTCTCAAACACACAAAAACACTCTCTCTTCTCACACACAAAAACTCTCTCCCTCTCTCACACGCACAAAAAACTCTCTCTCACACACACACACATACACACACAAAAACTCTCTCTCACACACACACAAAAACTCTCCAACACACAAAAGCTCTCTCTCACACACACAAAAACTCTCTACCACACGCACACACACACTCTCTCTCTCACACACACACACACACAAAAACAAACACTCTCTCTCTCTCACACACACACACACAAACACACTCTCTCTCTCACACGCACACAGAATCTCTCTCCGTCTCCTCTCAAACACACACAAAAACTTTCTCCCTCTCACACACACACACACAAACTCTCTCTCACACACACACACACACACACAAAAACTCTCTCCCTCTCCCACACACACACAAAAACTCTCTCCCTCTCCCACACACACACAAAAACACTCTCTCTCTCACACACAAAAACTCTCCAACACACAAAAACTCTCTCTCTCACACACACACACAGAAAAGCTCTCTCTCTCTCTCACACACACACAAAAACGCACTCTCTCTCTCACACACACATACACACACAAAACTCTCTCTCTCTCACACACACACAAAAACACACTCTCTCTCTCTCTCTCACACACACACAAAAACTCTCTCCCTCTCTCTCACACACAAAAACTCTCTCCCTCTCACACACACACACAAAAGCTCTCTCCCTCTCACGCACACACACACATACACACACACACACACACACAAAAACACACTCTCTCTCTCACACACACACACAAAAACACTCTCTCTTACACACACACACAAAAACTCTCTCTCTCACACACACACACACAAAAACACACTCTCTCTCTCTCTCACACACACACACACACACACACGCACACAAATACTCTATACCACACACACACACAAAAACACACTGTCTCCCTCTATCTCACACACACACAAAAACTCACTCCCTCTCTCACACACACACAAAAACACTCTCTCTCTCGCTCACACACACACACAAAAACACACTCTTCTCTCTCACACACACAAAAACACTCTCTCCTCTCACACACACACAAAAACTCTCTCCCTCTCTCACACACACACAAAAACTCTCTCTCACAAACAAAAATTCTCTCCCTCTCTCACACACACACACAAAAACTCTCTCTCACACACACACAAAAACACTCCAACACACAAAAGCTCTCTCTCACACACACAAAAACTCTCTACCACACGCACACAAAAACTCTCTCTCTCACACACGCACACACAAAAGCTCTCTCTCACACACACACACAAAACCACTCTCTCTCTCACACACACACAAAAATTCTCTCCCTCTCTCACACACACACACAAAAGCTCTCTCCCTTTCACACACACACATACAAAAACTCTCTCTCACACACAAAAACTCTCTCCCTCTATCAGACACACAAAAACTCTCTCTCTCACACACACACACAAAAACACACTCTCTCTCTCACACACAAACACAAAAACACACTCTTCTCTCTCAAACACACAAAAACACTCTCCTCTCACACACACAAAAACTCTCTCCCTCTCTCACACACATACAAAAACTCTCTCTCTCTCACACACACACACACACACACACACACAAAAACTCTCTCTCTCACACACACAAAAACTCTCCAACACACAAAAACTCTCTCTCACACACACAAAAACTCTCTACCACACGCACACAAAAACTCTCTCTCATACACACACACACATAAAAACTCTCTCTCACACACACACAAAAACACTCTCTCTCACACACAAACACACACACTCTCTCTCTCTCACACACACACAAAAACACACTCTCTCTCTCACACACACACACAAAAACACACTCTCTCTCTCACACGCACACAGAAATTCTCTCCGTCTCCTCTCAAACACACACAAAAACTTTCTCCCTCTCACACACACACACAAAAACTCTCTCTCACACACACACACATACAAAAACTGTCTCACACACACAAAAACTCTCTCCCTCTCCCACACACACACAAAAAAACTCTCTCTCTCACACACAAAAACTCTCCAACACACAAAAACTCTCTCTCACACACACACACACAAAAACTCTCTCTCTCACACACACACACAGAAAAGCTCTCTCTCTCTCACACACACACACACAAACACACTCTCTCTCTCACACACACATACACACACAAAACCACACTCTCCCTCTCTCTCTCACACACGCAAAAACTCTCTCCCTCTCTCACACACACAAAAACTCTCTCCCTCTCACACACACACACAAAAGCTCTCTCCCTCTCACGCACACACACACATACACACACACACAAAAACACACTCTCTCTCTCACACACACACACACACAAAAACACACTCTCTCTCTCACACACACACAAAAACACTCTCTCTCTCACACGCACACAGAAACTCTCTCGGGCTCCTCTCACACACACACAAAAACTCTCTCTCACACACACACACAGACAAAAACTCTCTCACACACACAAAAACTCTCTCCCTCTCCCACACACACATAAAAACACTCTCTCTCTCTCTCTCTCACACACACACACACACACAAATACTCTGTACCACACACACACACACAAACCCTCTCTCTCTCACACACACAAATACTCTATACCACACACACACACAAAAACTCTCTCACACTCACACACAAAAACACCTTCTCTCTCTCACACACACATACACACACAAAACTCTCTCTCTCTCACACACACACAAAAATACACTCTCTCTATCTCTCACACACACACAAAAACTCACTCCCTCTCTCACACACACACAAAAACACTCTCTCTCTCGCTCACACACACACACAAAAACACACTCTTCTCTCTCACACACACAAAAACACTCTCTCCTCTCACACACACACAAAAACTCTCTCCCTCTCTCACACACACACACATACACACACACACACACAAAAATCCACTCTCTCTCTCTCTCACACACACACACACAAAAACACACTCTCTCTCTCTCACACACACAAAACACACTCTCTCTCTCACACACACACACAAAAACACACTCTCTCTATCACACGCACACAGAAACTCTCTCCGTCTCCTCTCAGACACACACAAAATCTCTCTCCCTCTCTCACACACACACAAAAACACTCTCCCTCTCTCACACCCACACAAAAACTCTCTCCCTCTCTCTCACACACAAAAACTCTCTCCCTCTCTCACGCACACAAAAACTCTCTCTCTCTCAGACACACACATACACACACAAAAACTCTCTCTCACACACAAAAATTCTCTCCCTCTCCCACACACACACAAAAACTCTCTCTCACACACACACACAAAAACTCTCCAACACACAAAAACTCTCTCTCACACACACAAAAACTCTCTACCACACGCACACAAAAACTCTCTCTCATACACACACACATAAAAACTCTCTCTCACACACACACAAAAACACACTCTCTCTCTCACACACACACACAAAAACACACTCTCTATCTCACACGCACACAGAAATTCTCTCCGTCTCCTCTCAAACACACACAAAAACTCTCTCCCTCTCCCACACACACACAAAAACACTCTCTCTCTCACACACAAAAACTCTCCAACACACAAAAACTCTCTCTCACACACACACACACACACAAATACTCTATACCACACATACACACACAAAACTCTCTCTCTCTCACACACACACAAAAACACACACTCTCTCTCTCTCTCACACACGCAAAAACTCTCTCCCTCTCTCACACACACAAAAGCTCTCTCCCTCTCACACACACACACAAAAGCTCTCTCCCTCTCACGCACACACACACATACACACACACACAAAAACACACTCTCTCTCTCACACACACACACAAAAACACTCTCTCTCTCACACACACACACAAAACTCTCTCTCTCTCACACACACACAAAAACACTCTCTCTCTCTCACGCACACACACAAAAACTCTCTCCCTCTCTCACACACACAAAAACTCTCTCCCTCTCACACACACACACACAAAGGCTCTCTCACTCTCACGCACACACACACACACATACAAAAACACACTCTCTCTCTCACACACACAAAACACACTCTCTCTCTCTCTCTCTCTCACATACACAAAAACACACTCTCTCTCTCACACACACACACAAAAACACACTCTCTATCTCACACGCACACAGAAACTCTCTCCGTCTCCTCTCACACACACACAAAAACTCTCTCCCTCTCACTCACACACAAAAACACTCTCCCTCTGACACACACACAAAAACTCTCTCCCTCTCTCTCACACACAAAAACTCTCTCCCTCTCACACACACACACAAAAACTCTCTACCACACGCACACAAAAACTCTCTCTCATACACACACACACAAAAACTCTCTCTCACACACACCCACAAAAACACTCTCTCTCACACACACACACACAAAAACACACTCTCTCTCTCTCACACACACACACACAAAAACACACTCTCTCTCACACACACACAAAACACACTCTCTCTCTCTCTCACACACACAAACACACACAAAAACACACTCTCTCTCTCACACGCACACAGAAACTCTCTCGGTCTCCTCTCACACACACACAAAAACTCTCTCTCACACACACATACAGACAAAAACTCTCTCACACACACAAAAACTCTCTCCCTCTCCCACACACACATAAAAACACTCTCTCTCTCTCTCTCTCACACACACACACACACACACAAATACTCTGTACCACACACACACACAAAAACTCTCTCTCTCACACATACAAATACTCTACACCACACACACACACAAAAACTCTCTCACACTCACACACACACACACACACACACAAAAACACCTTCTCTCTCTCACACACACACACAAAACTCTCTCTCTCTCACACACACACAAAAATACACTCTCTCTATCTCTCACACACACACACAAAAATTCTCCCCCTCTCTCACACACACACAAAAACACTCCAACACACAAAAGCTCTCTCTCACACACACAAAAACTCTCTACCACACACACACAAAAACTCTCTCTCTCACACACACACACAAAAGCTCTCTCTCTCACACACACACACGCAAAAACACTCTCTCTCACACACACACACACAAAGACTCTCTCTCTCTCTCACACACACACACACACACAAAAACACACTCTCTCTCTCTCACACACACACACACAAAAACACACTCTTCTCTCTCACACACACAAAAACTCTCTCCCTCTCTCACACACACACAAAAACTCTCTCTCAAACACAAAAATTCTCTCCCTCTCACACACACACAAAAACACTCCAACACACAAAAGCTCTCTCTCACACACACAAAAACTCTCTCTCTCACACACACACACACAAAAGCTCTCTCTCACACACACACAAAAACACTCTCTCTCACACACACACAAAAACACTCTCTCTCTCACACACACACACACACGCACACAAATACTCTATACCACACACACACACAAAAACACAGTGTCTCACTCTATCTCACACACACACAAAAACTCTCTCTCTCTCTCACACACACATACACACACAAAACTCTCTCTCTCTCACACACACACAAAAACACACACTCTCTCTCTCTCTCACACACACAAAAACTCTCTCTCTCTCACACACACGCAAAAATTCTCTCCCTCTCTCACACACACACAAAAGCTCCCTTTCACACACACATACAAAAACTCTCTCTCACACACAAAAACTCTATCCCTCTCTCACACACACAAAAACTCTCTCTCTCACACACATACACAAAAACACACTCTCTCTCTCTCACACACACACAAAAACTCTCTCTCACACACACACAAAACACTCCAACACACAAAAGCTCTCTCTCACACACACAAAAACTCTCTACCACACGCACACAAAAAACTCTCTCTCTCACACACACACACACACACAAAAGCTCTCTCTCACACACACACACACACACACAAAAACACTCTCTCTCACACACACACACAAAAACACTCTCTCTCACACACACACGCACACAAATACTCTATACCACACACACACACAAAAACACACTGTCTCTCTCTATCTCACACACACACAAAAACTCACTCCCTCTCTCACACACACAAAAACACTCCAACACACAAAAGCTCTCTCTCACACACACAAAAACACTCTCTCTCTCGCACTCACACACACAAAAACTCTCTCTCTCTCTCACACACACGCAAAAATTCTCTCCCTCTCTCACACACACACAAAAGCTCCCTTTCACACACACACATACAAAAACTCTCTCTCACACACAAAAACTCTCTCCCTCTCTCACACACACAAAAACTCTCTCTCTCACACACACACACAAAAACACACTCTCTCTCTCTCTCACACACACACACACAAAAACACACACTCTCTCTCTCTCACACACACACACGCAAAAATACTCACACACACACACACGCAAAAATACTCTCTCACACACACACACACAAAAACTGTCTCTCTCACACACACACACAAAAACACACTCTTCTCTCTCAAACACACAAAAACACTCTCTCCTCTCAAACACACAAAAACTCTCTCCCTCTCTCACACACATACAAAAACTCTCTCTCTCTCTCACGCACACACACAAAAACTCTCTCCCTCTCTCACACACACAAAAACTCTCTCCCTCTCACACACACACACACAAAGGCTCTCTCACTCTCACGCACACACACACACACATACAAAAACACACTCTCTCTCTCACACACACAAAACACACTCTCTCTCTCTCTCTCTCTCACATACACAAAAACACACTCTCTCTCTCACACACACACACAAAAACACACTCTCTATCTCACACGCACACAGAAACTCTCTCCGTCTCCTCTCACACACACACAAAAACTCTCTCCCTCTCACTCACACACAAAAACACTCTCCCTCTGACACACACACAAAAACTCTCTCCCTCTCTCTCACACACAAAAACTCTCTCCCTCTCACACACACACACAAAAACTCTCTACCACACGCACACAAAAACTCTCTCTCATACACACACACACAAAAACTCTCTCTCACACACACCCACAAAAACACTCTCTCTCACACACACACACACAAAAACACACTCTCTCTCTCTCACACACACACACACAAAAACACACTCTCTCTCACACACACACAAAACACACTCTCTCTCTCTCTCACACACACAAACACACACAAAAACACACTCTCTCTCTCACACGCACACAGAAACTCTCTCGGTCTCCTCTCACACACACACAAAAACTCTCTCTCACACACACATACAGACAAAAACTCTCTCACACACACAAAAACTCTCTCCCTCTCCCACACACACATAAAAACACTCTCTCTCTCTCTCTCACACACACACACACACACACACAAATACTCTGTACCACACACACACACAAAAACTCTCTCTCTCACACATACAAATACTCTACACCACACACACACACAAAAACTCTCTCACACTCACACACACACACACACACACACAAAAACACCTTCTCTCTCTCACACACACACACAAAACTCTCTCTCTCTCACACACACACAAAAATACACTCTCTCTATCTCTCACACACACACACAAAAATTCTCCCCCTCTCTCACACACACACAAAAACACTCCAACACACAAAAGCTCTCTCTCACACACACAAAAACTCTCTACCACACACACACAAAAACTCTCTCTCTCACACACACACACAAAAGCTCTCTCTCTCACACACACACACGCAAAAACACTCTCTCTCACACACACACACACAAAGACTCTCTCTCTCTCTCACACACACACACACACACAAAAACACACTCTCTCTCTCTCACACACACACACACAAAAACACACTCTTCTCTCTCACACACACAAAAACTCTCTCCCTCTCTCACACACACACAAAAACTCTCTCTCAAACACAAAAATTCTCTCCCTCTCACACACACACAAAAACACTCCAACACACAAAAGCTCTCTCTCACACACACAAAAACTCTCTCTCTCACACACACACACACAAAAGCTCTCTCTCACACACACACAAAAACACTCTCTCTCACACACACACAAAAACACTCTCTCTCTCACACACACACACACACGCACACAAATACTCTATACCACACACACACACAAAAACACAGTGTCTCACTCTATCTCACACACACACAAAAACTCTCTCTCTCTCTCACACACACATACACACACAAAACTCTCTCTCTCTCACACACACACAAAAACACACACTCTCTCTCTCTCTCACACACACAAAAACTCTCTCTCTCTCACACACACGCAAAAATTCTCTCCCTCTCTCACACACACACAAAAGCTCCCTTTCACACACACATACAAAAACTCTCTCTCACACACAAAAACTCTATCCCTCTCTCACACACACAAAAACTCTCTCTCTCACACACATACACAAAAACACACTCTCTCTCTCTCACACACACACAAAAACTCTCTCTCACACACACACAAAACACTCCAACACACAAAAGCTCTCTCTCACACACACAAAAACTCTCTACCACACGCACACAAAAAACTCTCTCTCTCACACACACACACACACACAAAAGCTCTCTCTCACACACACACACACACACACAAAAACACTCTCTCTCACACACACACACAAAAACACTCTCTCTCACACACACACGCACACAAATACTCTATACCACACACACACACAAAAACACACTGTCTCTCTCTATCTCACACACACACAAAAACTCACTCCCTCTCTCACACACACAAAAACACTCCAACACACAAAAGCTCTCTCTCACACACACAAAAACACTCTCTCTCTCGCACTCACACACACAAAAACTCTCTCTCTCTCTCACACACACGCAAAAATTCTCTCCCTCTCTCACACACACACAAAAGCTCCCTTTCACACACACACATACAAAAACTCTCTCTCACACACAAAAACTCTCTCCCTCTCTCACACACACAAAAACTCTCTCTCTCACACACACACACAAAAACACACTCTCTCTCTCTCTCAC
>NC_092759.1:10398164-10400664 GCF_047496795.1 Chiloscyllium punctatum
CACACACACAAAAACTCTCCAACACACAAAAACTCTCTCTCACACACACAAAAACTCTCTACCACACGCACACAAAAACTCTCTCTCATACACACACACACATAAAAACTCTCTCTCACACACACACAAAAACACTCTCTCTCACACACAAACACACACACTCTCTCTCTCTCTCACACACACACACAAAAACACACACTCTCTCTCTCACACACACACACAAAAACACACTCTCTCTCTCACACGCACACAGAAATTCTCTCTGTCTCCTCTCAAACACACACAAAAACTTTCTCCCTCTCACACACACACACAAAAACTCTCTCTCACACACACACACATACAAAAATTCTCTCACACACACAAAAACTCTCTCCCTCTCCCACACACACACAAAAAAACTCTCTCTCACACACAAAACTCTCCAACACACAAAGACTCTCTCTCTCACACACACACACAAATACTCTATACCACACACACACACAAAAACTCTCTCTCTCACACACACACACAGAAAATCTCTCTCTCTCTCTCACACACACACACACACAAACACACTTTCTCTCTCACACACACATACACACACAAAACCACACTCTCCCTCTCTCTCTCACACACGCAAAAACTCTCTCCCTCTCACACACACACAAAAACTCTCTCTCACACACACACAAAAACTCTCTCTCTCACACACACACACAAAAACACACTCTCTCTCTCACACACACACACACAAAAACACACTCTTCTCTCTCAAACACACAAAAACACTCTCTCTTCTCACACACAAAAACTCTCTCCGTCTCTCACACATACAAAAAAACTCTCTCTCTCTCTCACACACACACAAAAACGCTCTCACACACAAAAATTCTCTCCATCTCCCACACACACACAAAAACTCTCTCTCTCACACACACAAAAACTCTCCAACACACAAAAGCTCTCTCTCACACACACAAAAACTCTCTACCACACGCACACAAAAACTCTCTCTCATACACACACACACAAAAACTCTCTCTCAAACACACACATAAACACTCTCTCTCACACACACAAACACACACACTCTCTCTCACACACACAAACACACAAAAACAAACACTCTCTCTCTCTCACACACACACACACACAAACACACTCTCTCTCTCACACGCACACAGAAACTCTCTCCGTCTCCTCTCAAACACACACAAAAACTTTCTCCCTCTCACACACACACACACAAACTCTCTCTCTCACACACACACACACACACAAAAACTCTCTCACACACACAAAAACTCTCTCCCTCTCCCACACACACACAAAAACACTCTCTCTCTCACACACAAAAACTCTCCAACACACAAAAACTCTCTCTCTCACACACACACACAGAAAAGCTCTCTCTCTCTCACACACACACACACAAAAACGCACTCTCTCTCTCACACACACATACACACACAAAACTCTCTCTCTCACACACACACAAAAACACACTCTCTCTCTCTCTCACACACACACAAAAACTCTCTCCCTCTCTCTCACACACAAAAACTCTCTCCCTCTCACACACACACACAAAAGCTCTCTCCCTCTCACGCACACACACACATATACACACACACACACACACACAAAAACACACTCTCTCTCTCACACACACACAAGACACTCTCTCTCACACACACACACAAAAACACTCTCTCTCTCTCACACACACAAAAACTCTCTACCACACGCACACAAAAACTCTCTCTCTCACACACACACACACAAAAACACACTCTCTCTCTCTCTCACACACACACACGCACACAAATACTCTATACCACACACACACAAAAACACACTGTCTCCCTCTATCTCACACACACACAAAAACTCACTCCCTCTCTCACACACACACAAAAACACTCTCTCTCTCGCTCACACACACACACAAAAACACACTCTTCTCTCTCACACACACAAAAACACTCTCTCCTCTCACACACACACAAAAACTCTCTCCCTCTCTCACACACACACAAAAACTCTCTCTCACACACAAAAATTCTCTCCCTCTCCCACACACACACAAAAACTCTCTCTCACACACACACAAAAACACTCCAACACACAAAAGCTCTCTCTCACACACACAAAAACTCTCTACCACACGCACACAAAAACTCTCTCTCTCACACACGCACACACAAAAGCTCTCTCTCACACACACACACAAAACCACTCTCTCTCTCACACACATACAAAAATTCTCTCCCTCTCTCACACACACACACAAAAGCTCTCTCCCTTTCACACACACACATACAAAAACTCTCTCTCACACACATAAACTCTCTCCCTCTATCAGACACACAAAAACTCTCTCTCTCACACACACACACAAAAACACTCTCTCCTCTCACACACACAAAAACTCTCTCCCTCTCTCACACACATACAAAAACTCTCTCTCTCTCACACACACACATACACACACAAAAACTCTCTCTCACACACA
>NC_092759.1:10405664-10410664 GCF_047496795.1 Chiloscyllium punctatum
CTCTCTCTCATACACACACACACATAAAAACTCTCTCTCACACACACAAAAACACTCTCTCTCACACACAAACACACACACTCTCTCTCTCTCTCACACACACACACAAAAACACACACTCTCTCTCACACACACACACACAAAAACACACTCTCTCTCTCACACGCACACAGAAATTCTCTCCGTCTCCTCTCAAACACACACAAAAACTCTCTCCCTCTCCCACACACACACAAAAAACCTCTCTCTCACACACAAAACTCTCCAACACACAAAGACTCTCTCTCACACACACACACACACACACACAAATACTCTATACCACACACACACACAAAAACTCTCTCAACACACAAAAACTCTCTCACACATAGACAGACACACACACAAATACTCTATACCACACATACACACACAAAACTCTCCCTCTCACACACACACACAAAAGCTCTCTCCCTCTCACGCACACACACACATACACACACACACAAAAACACCCTCTCTCTCTCACACACACACACAAAAACACTCTCTCTCTCACACACACACACAAAACTCTCTCTCTCTCACACACACACATACACACACAAAAACTCTCTCTCACACACAAAAATTCTCTCCCTCTCCCACACACACACAAAAACTCTCTCTCACACACACACAAAAACTCTCCAACACACAAAAACTCACTCTCACACACACAAAAACTCTCTACCACACGCACACAAAAACTCTCTCTCATACACACACACACATAAAAACTCTCTCTTACACACACAAAAACACTCTCTCTCACACACAAACACACAAACACTCTCTCTCTCTCTCACACACACACACAAAAACACACACTCTCTCTCTCACACACACACACACAAAAACACACTCTCTCTCTCACACGCACACAGAAATTCTCTCCGTCTCCTCTCAAACACACACAAAAACTTTCTCCCTTTCACACACACACACAAAAACTCTCTCTCACACACATACACACATACAAAAACTCTCTCTCACACACAAAAACTCTCTCCCTCTCCCACACACACACAAAAAAACTCTCTCTCACACACAAAACTCTCCAACACACAAAGACTCTCTCACACACACACAAATACTCCATACCACACACACACACAAAAACTCTCTCTCTCACACACACACACAGAAAAGCTCTCTCTCTCTCACACACACACACAAACACACTCTCTCTCTCACACACACATACACACACAAAACCACACTCTCCCTCTCTCTCTCACACACGCAAAAACTCTCTCCCTCTCACACACACACACAAAAGCTCTCTCCCTCTCACACACACACACACATACACACACACACAAAAACACACTCTCTCTCTCACACACACACACACACAAAAACACACTCTCTCTCTCACACACACACAAAAACACTCTCTCTCTCTCACGCACACACAAAAACTCTCTCCCTCTCCCACACACACACAAAAACACTCTCTCTCTCACACACAAAAACTCTCCAACACACAAAAACTCTCTCACACACAGACACACACACACACAAATACTCTATAACACACATACACACACAAAACTCTCTCTCTCACACACACACACAAAAACACACTCTCTCTCTCTCTCTCACACACGCAAAAACTCTCTCCCTCTCTCACACACACAAAAGCTCTCTCCCTCTCACACACACACACAAAAGCTCTCTCCCTCTCACGCACACACACACATACACACACACACAAAAACACACTCTCTCTCTCACACACACACACAAAAACACTCTCTCTCTCACACACACACACAAAACTCTCTCTCTCTCACACACACACAAAAACACTCTCTCTCTCTCACGCACACACACAAAAACTCTCTCCCTCTCTCACACACACAAAAACTCTCTCCCTCTCACACACACACACACAAAGACTCTCTCTCACACACAAACACACACACTCTCTCTCTCTCTCACACACACACACAAAAACACACACTCTCTCTCTCACACACACACACAAAAACACACTCTCTCTCTCACACGCACAAAGAAATTCTCTCCGTCTCCTCTCAAACACACACAAAAACTTTCTCCCTCTCTCACACACACACAAAAACTCTCTCTCACACACACACACACATACAAAAACTCTCTCACACACACAAAAACTCTCTCCCTCTCCCACACACACACAAAAAAACTCTCTCTCACACACAAAACTCTCCAACACACAAAGACTCTCTCTCACACACACACACACACAAATACTCTATACCACACACACACACAAAAACTCTCTCTCTCACACACACACACAGAAAAGCTCTCTCTCTCTCACACACACACACAAACACACTCTCTCTCTCACACACACATACACACACAAAACCACACTCTCCCTCTCTCTCTCACACACGCAAAAACTCTCTCCCTCTCACACACACACACACAAAAGCTCTCTCCCTCTCACGCACACACACACATACACACACACACAAAAACACACTCTCTCTCTCACACACACACACACACAAAAACACACTCTCTCTCTCACACACACACAAAAACACTCTCTCTCTCTCACGCACACACAAAAACTCTCTCCCTCTCCCACACACACACAAAAACACTCTCTCTCTCACACACAAAAACTCTCCAACACACAAAAACTCTCTCACACACAGACACACACACACACAAATACTCTATACCACACATACACACACAAAACTCTCTCTCTCACACACACACACAAAAACACACTCTCTCTCTCTCTCTCACACACGCAAAAACTCTCTCCCTCTCTCACACACACAAAAGCTCTCTCCCTCTCACACACACACACAAAAGCTCTCTCCCTCTCACGCACACACACACATACACACACACACAAAAACACACTCTCTCTCTCACACACACACACAAAAACACTCTCTCTCTCACACACACACACAAAACTCTCTCTCTCTCACACACACACAAAAACACTCTCTCTCTCTCACGCACACACACAAAAACTCTCTCCCTCTCTCACACACACAAAAACTCTCTCCCTCTCACACACACACACACAAAGGCTCTCTCCCTCTCATGCACACACACACACACATACAAAAACACACTCTCTCTCTCACACACACAAGACACACTCTCTCTCTCTCTCACTCACATACAGAAAAACACACTCTCTCTCTCAAACGGACACACAAACTCTCTCCGTCTCCTCTCACACACACACAAAAACTCTCTCCCTCTCTCACACACACAAAAAAACTCTCTCTCTCACACACACACACACACACACATACACACACAAAAACGCTCTCACACACAAAAATTCTCTCCATCTCCCACACACACACAAAAACTCTCTCTCTCACACACACAAAAACTCTCCAACACACAAAAGCTCTCTCTCACACACACAAAAACTCTCTACCACACGCACACAAAAACTCTCTCTCATACACACACACACACACAAAAACTCTCTCTCAAACACACACATAAACACTCTCTCTCACACACACAAACACACAAAAACAAACACTCTCTCTCTCTCTCACACACACACACAAACACACTCTCTCTCTCACACGCACACAGAAACTCTCTCCGTCTCCTCTCAAACACACACAAAAACTTTCTCCCTCTCACACACACACACACAAACTCTCTCTCTCTCACACACACACACACACAAAAACTCTCTCGCACACACAAAAACTCTCTCCCTCTCCCACACACACACAAAAACACTCTCTCTCTCACACACAAAAACTCTCCAACACACAAAAACTCTCTCTCTCACACACACACACAGAAAAGCTCTCTCTCTCTCACACACACACACAAAAACGCACTCTCTCTCTCACACACACATACACACACAAAACTCTCTCTCTCTCACACACACACAAAAACACACACTCTCTCTCTCTCACACACACACAAAAACTCTCTCCCTCTCTCTCACACACAAAAACTCTCTCCCTCTCACACACACACACAAAAGCTCTCTCCCTCTCACGCACACACACACATACACACACAAAAACACACTCTCTCTCTCACACACACACACAAAAACACTCTCTCTCTCTCACACACACACAAGACTCTCTCTCTCACACACACACACAAAAACACTCTCTCTCTCTCACACACACAAAAACTCTCTCTCACACACACACAAAAACACTCCAACACACAAAAGCTCTCTCTCACACACACAAAAACTCTCTACCACACGCACACAAAAACTCTCTCTCTCACACACACACACAAAAGCTCTCTCTCACACACACACACACAAAAACACTCTCTCTTACACACACACACAAAAACTCTCTCTCTCTCACACACACACACACACACACACGCACACAAATACTCTATACCACACACACACACAAAAACACACTGTCTCCCTCTATCTCACACACACACAAAAACTCACTCCCTCTCTCACACACACACAAAAACACTCTCTCTCTCGCTCACACACACACACAAAAACACACTCTTCTCTCTCACACACACAAAAACACTCTCTCCTCTCACACACACACAAAAACTCTCTCCCTCTCTCACACACACACAAAAACTCTCTCTCACAAACAAAAATTCTCTCCCTCACCCACACACACACAAAAACTCTCTCTCTCACACACACAAAAACACTCCAACACACAAAAGCTCTCTCTCACACACACAAAAACTCTCTACCACACGCACACAAAAACTCTCTCTCTCACACACGCACACACAAAAGCTCTCTCTCACACACACACACAAAACCACTCTCTCTCTCACACACACACAAAAATTCTCTCCCTCTCTCACACACACACACAAAAGCTCTCTCCCTTTCAGACACACACATACAAAAACTCTCTCTCACACACATAAACTCTCTCCCTCTATCAGACACACAAAAACTCTCTCTCTCACACACACACACACAAACACTCTCTCCTCTCACACACACAAAAACTCTCTCCCTC
>NC_092759.1:10415664-10455664 GCF_047496795.1 Chiloscyllium punctatum
AAAAACTCACTCCCTCTCTCACACACACACAAAAACACTCTCTCTCTCGCTCACACACACACACAAAAACACACTCTTCTCTCTCACACACACAAAAACACTCTCTCCTCTCACACACACACAAAAACTCTCTCCCTCTCTCACACACACACAAAAACTCTCTCTCACAAACAAAAATTCTCTCCCTCACCCACACACACACAAAAACTCTCTCTCTCACACACACAAAAACACTCCAACACACAAAAGCTCTCTCTCACACACACAAAAACTCTCTACCACACGCACACAAAAACTCTCTCTCTCACACACGCACACACAAAAGCTCTCTCTCACACACACACACAAAACCACTCTCTCTCTCACACACACACAAAAATTCTCTCCCTCTCTCACACACACACACAAAAGCTCTCTCCCTTTCAGACACACACATACAAAAACTCTCTCTCACACACATAAACTCTCTCCCTCTATCAGACACACAAAAACTCTCTCTCTCACACACACACACACAAACACTCTCTCCTCTCACACACACAAAAACTCTCTCCCTCTCTCACACACATACAAAAACTCTCTCTCTCTCACACACACACATACACACACAAAAACTCTCTCTCACACACAAAAATTCTCTCCCTCTCCCACACACACACAAAAACTCTCTCTCACACACACACAAAAACTCTCCAACACACAAAAACTCTCTCTCACACACACAAAAACTCTCTACCACACGCACACAAAAACTCTCTCTCATACACACACACACATAAAAACTCTCTCTCACACACACACAAAAACACTCTCTCTCACACACAAACACACACACTCTCTCTCTCTCTCACACACACACACAAAAACACACACTCTCTCTCTCACACACACACACAAAAACACACACTCTCTCTCACACACACACACACAAAAACACACTCTCTCTCACACACACACAAACAACACTCTCTCTCTCTCTCTCACACACACAAACACTCACAAACACACACTCTCTCTCTCACACACACACAAAAACTCTCTCTCACACACACACACAGACAAAAACTCTCTCACACACACAAAAACTCTCTCCCTCTCCCACACACACATAAAAACACTCTCTCTCTCACACACACACACACACACACAAATACTCTGTACCACACACACACACACAAACCCTCTCTCTCTCACACACACAAATACTCTATACCACACACACACACAAAAACTCTCTCACACTCACACACAAAAACACCTTCTCTCTCTCACACACACATACACACACAAAACTCTCTCTCTCTCACACACACACAAAACTCTCTCCCTCTCTCACACACACAAAAGCTCTCTCCCTCTCACACACACGCAAAAACGCTCTCCCTCTGACACACACACAAAAACTCTCTCCCTCTCACACACACCAAAACTCTCTCCCTCTCACACACACACACAAAAACTCTCTCTCACACACACACAAAAACTCTCTCACACACACAAAAACTCTCTCCCTCTCCCACACACACATAAAAACACTCTCTCTCTCTCTCTCTCTCACACACACACACAAATACTCTGTACCACACACACACACAAAAACTCTCTCTCTCACACATACAAATACTCTACACCACACACACACACAAAAACTCTCTCACACTCACACACACACACACACACACAAAAACACCTTCTCTCTCTCACACACACACACAAAACTCTCTCTCTCACACACACACACACAAAAACACACTCTCTCTCTCACACACACAAAACACACTCTCTCTCTCTCACTCTCTCACACACACAAACACTCACAAACACACACTCTCTCTCTCACACGCACACAGAAACTCTCTCGGTCTCCTCTCACACACACACAAAAACTCTCTCTCACACACACACACAGACAAAAACTCTCTCACACACACAAAAACTCTCTCCCTCTCCCACACACACATAAAAACACTCTCTCTCTCACACACACACACACACACACACACACACACACAAATACTCTGTACCACACACACACACACAAACCCTCTCTCTCTCACACACACAAAAACTCTCTCTCTCACACACACACACACACACACAAATACTCTATACCACACATACACACACAAAACTCTCTCTCTCTCACACACACACAAAAACACACTCTCTCTCTCTCTCTCTCACACACGCAAAAACTCTCTCCCTCTCTCACACACACAAAAGCTCTCTCCCTCTCACACACACGCAAAAACGCTCTCCCTCTGACACACACACAAAAACTCTCTCCCTCTCACACACACAAAAACTCTCTCCCTCTCACACACACACACAAAAACTCTCTCTCACACACACACAAAAACTCTCGAACACACAAAAGCTCTCTCTCACAAACACAAAAACTCTCTACCACACGCACACAAAAACTCTCATCCACACACACACAAAAACTCTCTCTCACACACACCCACAAAAACACTCTCTCTCACACACACAAACACACACACTCTCTCTCTCTCACACACACACACAAAAACACACACTCTCTCTCTCACACACACACACGCAAAAACACACTCTCTCTCTCACACACACAAAACACACTCTCTCTCTCTCTCTCTCTCACACACACAATCACACACAAAAACACACTCTCTCTCTCACACGCACACAGAAACTCTCTCGGTCTCCACTCACACACACACAAAAACTCTCTCTCTCACACACACACAGACAAAAACTCTCTCACACACACAAAAACTCTCTCCCTCTCCCACACACACATAAAAACACTCTCTCTCTCTCTCTCTCACACACACACACACACACACAAATACTCTGTACCACACACACACACAAAAACTCTCTCTCTCACACATACAAATACTCTACACCACACACACACACAAAAACTCTCTCACACTCACACACACACACACACACACAAAAACACCTTCTCTCTCTCACACACACACACAAAACTCTCTCTCTCTCACACACACACACAAAAACACACACTCTCTCTCGCACACACACACACACAAAAACACACTCTCTCTCTCACACACACAAAACACACTCTCTCTCTCTCTCTCTCTCACACACACAAACACTCACAAACACACACTCTCTCTCTCACACGCACACAGAAACTCTCTCGGTCTCCTCTCACACACACACAAAAACTCTCTCTCACACACACACACAGACAAAATCTCTCTCACACACACAAAAACTCTCTCCCTCTCCCACACACACATAAAAACACTCTCTCTCTCTCACACACACACACACACACACACACACACACAAATACTCTGTACCACACACACACACACAAACCCTCTCTCTCTCACACACACAAATACTCTATACCACACACACACACAAAAACTCTCTCACACTCACACACAAAAACACCTTCTCTCTCTCACACACACATACACACACAAAACTCTCTCTCTCTCACACACACACAAAAATACACTCTCTCTATCTCTCACACACACAAAAATTCTCTCCCTCTCTCACACACACACAAAAACTCTCTCTCTCTCTCTCACACACACAAAAATTCTCTCCCTCTCTCACACACACACAAAAACTCTCTCTCTCTCTCTCACACACACAAAAACTCTCTCCCTCTCACACACACACACAAAAGCTCTCTCCCTCTCACGCACACACACACATACACACACACACACACACAAAAATACACTCTCTCTCTCTCTCTCTCTCTCACACACACGCACACACACACAAAAACACACTCTCTCTCTCACACACACAAAACACACTCTCTCTCTCTCACACACACACACACACAAAAACACACTCTCTCTATCACACGCACACAGAAACTCTCTCTGTCTCCTCTCAGACACACACAAAATCTCTCTCCCTCTCTCACACACACACAAAAATACTCTCCCTCTCTCACACACACACAAAAACTCTCTCCCTCTCTCTCACACACAAAAACTCTCTCCCTCTCTCACGCACACAAAAACTCTCTCCCTCTCACACACACAAAACTCTCTCTCACACACACACACAAAGTCACTCTCTCTCTCTCACACACACACACTCTCTCTCTCTCTCTCCGTTGCTCTCACACACACACAAAAACACACTCTTCTCTCTCAAACACACAAAAACACTCTCTCCCCTCACACACACAAAAACTCTCTCCCTCTCTCACACACATACAAAAACTCTCTCTCTCTCAGACACACACATACACACACAAAAACTCTCTCTCACACACAAAAATTCTCTCCCTCTCCCACACACACACAAAAACTCTCTCTCACACACACACAAAAACTCTCCAACACACAAAAGCTCTCTCTCACACACACAAAAACTCTCTACCACACGCACACAAAAACTCTCTCTCTCACACACAAACACACTCTCTCTCTCTCTCTCTCTCACACACACACACAAAAACACACTCTCTCCCTCTCTCACACACACAAAAACTCTCTCCCTCTCCCACACACACACAAAAACACTCTCTCTCTCACACACAAAAACTCTCCAACACACAAAAACTCTCTCTCACACACACACAAAAACACACTCTCTCTCTCTCACACACGCAAAAACTCTCTCCCTCTCTCACACACACAAAAGCTCTCTCCCTCTCACACACACGCAAAAACGCTCTCCCTCTGACACACACACAAAAACTCTCTCCCTCTCACACACACAAAAACTCTCTCACACGCACATACACACACAAACTCTCTCTCTCATGCAATAACTCTTTCAGACACACACAAAAACTCTCCCTCTCCCACACACACACACAAACTCTCCCTCTCCCACACACACACAAAAACTCTCTCTCACACACAAAAACTCTCACACACACAAAAACTCACTCACACACACAAAAACTCTATGCGACACTCACACACACACACACAAACTCTCTCTCACACACACACACATAAAAACACACTCTCTCACACACAAACACAGTCTCTCTCTCACACACACACACAAAAACTCTATACCACACACACACACATTAAAACAGACTCTCTCACACACAAACACAGTCTCTCTCTCACACACACACACAAAAACTCTATACCACACACATACACACAAAAATACTCTCTCTCACACACACACACAAACACACTCTCTCTCTCTCTCACACACACACAAAAACACACTCTTCTCTCACACACACACAAAAACACTGTCTCCTCTCACACACACACACACAAACTCTCTCCCTCTCTCACACACACACAAAAACACACTCTCTCTCTCAAACACACATACACACACACAAATACTCTATACCACACACACAAAAACTCTCTCTCTCACACACACACAGATAAACTCTCTCTCACACACACACACAAACACACACACACAAAAACACACTCTCTCTCTCTCTCTCTCTCACACACACACAAAAACACTCTCTCTCTCTCACGCACACACACAAAAACTCTCTCCCTCTCTCTCACACACAAAAACTCTCTCCCTCTCACACACACACACACAAAGGCTCTCTCCCTCTCACGCACACACACACACACATACAAAAACACACTCTCTCTCTCACACAGACAAAACACACACACTCTCTCTCTCTCTCTCTCTCTCTCACACACACAAAAACACACTCTCTCTCTCACACGGACACAGAAACTCTCTCCGTCTCCTCTCACACACACACAAAAACTCTCTCCCTCTCACTCACACACGAAAACGCTCTCCCTCTCTCACACACACAAAAACTCTCTCCCTCTCACACACACACACAAAAACTCTCTCCGTCTCACACACACACACAAAAACTCTCTCTCATACACACACAAAAACTCTCGAACACACAAAAGCTCTCTCTCACAAACACAAAAACTCTCTACCACACGCACACAAAAACTCTCTCTCATACACACACACACACAAAAACTCTCTCTCACACACACCCACAAAAACACTCTCTCTCACATACACTAACACACACACTCTCTCTCTCTCACACACACACACACAAAAACACACACTCTCTCTCACACACACACACACAAAAACACACTCTCTACCACACGCACACAAAAACTCTCTCTCATACACACACACACACAAAAACTCTCTCTCACACACACCCACAAAAACACTCTCTCTCACACACACAAACACACACACTCTCTCTCTCTCACACACACACACACACACAAAAACACACACTCTCTCTCACACACACACACACAAAAACACACTCTCTCTCACACACACACAAACAACACTCTCTCTCTCTCTCTCTCTCTCTCACTCTCTCACACACACAAACACTCACAAAAACACACTCTCTCTCTCACACGCACACAGAAACTCTCTCGGTCTCCTCTCACACACACACAAAAACTCTCTCTCACACACACACACAGACAAAAACTCTCTCACACACACAAAAACTCTCTCCCTCTCCCACACACACATAAAAACACTCTCTCTCTCTCTCTCTCTCACACACACACACACACACACACACACACAAATACTCTGTACCACACACACACACACAAACCCTCTCTCTCTCACACACACAAATACTCTATACCACACACACACACAAAAACTCTCTCACACTCACACACAAAAACACCTTCTCTCTCTCACACACACATACACACACAAAACTCTCTCTCTCTCACACACACACAAAAATACACTCTCTCTATCTCTCACACACACACAAAAATTCTCTCCCTCTCTCACACACACACAAAAACTCTCTCTCTCTCACACACACAAAAACACACTCTCTCTCTCACACACACAAAACACACTCTCTCTCTCTCACACACACACACACACAAAAACACACTCTCTCTATCACACGCACACAGAAACTCTCTCCGTCTCCTCTCAGACACACACAAAATCTCTCTCCCTCTCTCACACACACACAAAAATACTCTCCCTCTCTCACACACACACAAAAACTCTCTCCCTCTCTCTCACACACAAAAACTCTCTCCCTCTCTCACGCACACAAAAACTCTCTCCCTCTCACACACACAAAACTCTCTCTCACACACACACACAAAGTCACTCTCTCTCTCTCACACACACACACTCTCTCTCTCTCTCTCCGTTGCTCTCACACACACACAAAAACACACTCTTCTCTCTCAAACACACAAAAACACTCTCTCCCCTCACACACACAAAAACTCTCTCCCTCTCTCACACACATACAAAAACTCTCTCTCTCTCAGACACACACATACACACACAAAAACTCTCTCTCACACACAAAAATTCTCTCCCTCTCCCACACACACACAAAAACTCTCTCTCACACACACACAAAAAGTCTCCAACACACAAAAGCTCTCTCTCACACACACAAAAACTCTCTACCACACGCACACAAAAACTCTCTCTCTCACACACAAACACACTCTCTCTCTCTCTCTCTCTCACACACACACACAAAAACACACTCTCTCTCTCACACGCACACACAAAAACACACTCTCTATCTCACACGCACACAGAAATTCTCTCCGTCTCCTCTCAAACACACACAAAAACTTTCTCCCTCTCACACACACACACAAAAACTCTCTCACACACACACACATACAAAAACTCTCTCACACACACAAAAACTCTCTCCCTCTCCCACACACACACAAAAACACTCTCTCTCTCACACACAAAAACTCTCCAACACACAAAAACTCTCTCTCACACACACACACACACACACAAATACTCTATACCACACATACACACACAAAACTCTCTCTCTCTCACAAACACACAAAAACACACTCTCTCTCTCTCTCTCTCACACACGCAAAAACTCTCTCCCTCTCTCACACACACAAAAGCTCTCTCCCTCTCACACACACGCAAAAACGCTCTCCCTCTGACACACACACAAAAACTCTCTCCCTCTCACACACACAAAAACTCTCTCCCTCTCACACACACACACAAAAACTCTCTCTCACACACACACAAAAACTCTCGAACACACAAAAGCTCTCTCTCACAAACACAAAAACTCTCTACCACACGCACACAAAAACTCTCATCCACACACACACAAAAACTCTCTCTCACACACACCCACAAAAACACTCTCTCTCACACACACAAACACACACACTCTCTCTCTCACACACACACACAAAAACACACACTCTCTCTCTCACACACACACACACAAAAACACACTCTCTCTCTCACACACACAAAACACACTCTCTCTCTCTCTCTCTCACACACACACAATCACACACAAAAACACACTCTCTCTCTCACACGCACACAGAAACTCTCTCGGTCTCCACTCACACACACACAAAAACTCTCTCTCTCACACACACACAGACAAAAACTCTCTCACACACACAAAAACTCTCTCCCTCTCCCACACACACATAAAAACACTCTCTCTCTCTCTCTCTCTCTCACACACACACACACACACACACAAATACTCTGTACCACACACACACACAAAAACTCTCTCTCTCACACATATAAATACTCTACACCACACACACACACAAAAACTCTCTCACACTCACACACACACACACACACACAAAAACACCTTCTCTCTCTCACACACACACACAAAACTCTCTCTCTCTCACACACACACAAAAATACACTCTCTCTATCTCTCACACACACACACAAAAATTCTCTCCCTCTCTCACACACACACAAAAACACTCTCTCTCTCACACACACACAAAAACTCTCTCTGTCTCTCACACACACAAAAACTCTCTCCCTCTCACACACACACACAAAAGCTCTCTCCCTCTCACGCACACACACACATACACACACACACACACAAAAATACACTCTCTCTCTCTCACACACACGCACACACCCACAAAAACACACTCTCTCTCTCACACACACAAAACACACTCTCTCTCTCTCTCACACACACACACACACAAAAACACACTCTCTCTATCACACGCACACAGAAACTCTCTCCGTCTCCTCTCAGACACACACAAAATCTCTCTCCCTCTCTCACACACACACAAAAACACTCTCCCTCTCTCTCACACACAAAAACACTCTCTCTCTCTCACACACACACAAAAACTCTCTCCCTCTCTCTCACACACAAAAACTCTCTCCCTCTCTCACGCACACAAAAACTCTCTCCCTCTCTCACACACACAAAACTCTCTCTCACACACACACACACAAGGTCACTCTCTCTCTCTCACACACACACACTCTCTCTCTCTCTCTCCGTTGCTCTCACACACACACAAAAACCCTCACACACACAAATCGCTCTCACACACACAAAAAAACTCTTTCACACACATAAACACTCTCAAAAACAAACACACATACACAAACCTATACACACAAATTCACACAAACACACATAAGCACACACACACACACAAATGCTCTCTCACACACACACAAAAACTCTCTCACACGCACATACACACACAAACTCTCTCTCTCATGCAAAAACTCTTTCAGACACACACAAAAACTCTCCCTCTCCCACACACACACAAAAACTCTCCCTCTCCCACACACACACAAAAACTCTCTCTCACACACAAAAACTCTCACACACACAAAAACTCACTCACACACACAAAAACTCTATGCGACACACACACACACACACAAACTCTCTCTCACACACACACACATAAAAACACACTCTCTCACACACAAACACAGTCTCTCTCTCTCACACACACACACAAAAACTCTATACCACACACACACACATAAAAACACACTCTCTCACACACAAACACAGTCTCTCTCTCACACACACACACAAAAACTCTATACCACACACATACACACAAAAATACTCTCTCTCACACACACACACAAACACACTCTCTCTCTCTCTCACACACACACAAAAACACACTCTTCTCTCACACACACACAAAAACACTGTCTCCTCTCACACACACACACACAAACTCTCTCCCTCTCTCTCACACACACAAAAACACACTCTCTCTCTCACACACACATACACACACACAAATACTCTATACCACACACACACACAAAAACTCTCTCTCTCACACACACACAGATAAACTCTCTCTAACACACACACACAAACACACACACACAAAAACACACTCTCTCTCTCTCTCTCACACACACACACAAAAACTCTCTCCCTCTCTCACACACACACAAAAACACTCTCTCTCTCACACACACACAAAAACACTCTCTCTCTCTCACGCACACACACAAAAACTCTCTCCCTCTCTCACACACACAAAAACTCTCTCCCTCTCACACACACACACAGAAAGGCTCTCTCCCTCTCACGCACACACACATACAAAAACACACTCTCTCTCTCACACACACAAAACACACACACACACTCTCTCTCTCTCTCTCTCTCACACACAAAAACACACTCTCTCTCTCACACGGACACAGAAACTCTCTCCGTCTCCTCTCACACACACACAAAAACTCTCTCCCTCTCACTCACACACAAAAACGCTCTCCCTCTCTCACACACACAAAAACTCTCTCCCTCTCACACACACACACAAAAACTCTCTCCCTCTCACACACACACACAAAAACTCTCTCTCACACACACACAAAAGCTCTCGAACACACAAAAGCTCTCTCTCACAAACACAAAAACTCTCTACCACACGCACACAAAAACTCTCTCTCATACACACACACACACAAAAACTCTCTCTCACACACACCCACAAAAACACTCTCTCTCACACACACTAACACACACACTCTCTCTCTCTCACACACACACACACAAAAACACACACTCTCTCTCACACACACACACACACAAAAACACACTCTCTACCACACGCACACAAAAACTCTCTCTCATACACACACACACACAAAAACTCTCTCTCACACACACCCACAAAAACACTCTCTCTCACACACACTAACACACACACTCTCTCTCTCTCACACACACACACACACAAAAACACACACTCTCTCTCTCACACACACACACACACACACAAATACTCTATACCACACACACACACAAAAACTCTCTCTCTCACACACACAAACAGAAAAGCTCTCTCTCTCTCACACACACACACACACACAAACACACTCTCTCTCTCACACACACATACACACTCAAAACCACACTCTCCCTCTCTCTCTCACACACGCAAAAGCTCTCTCCCTCTCTCACACACACAAAAACTCTCTCCCTCTCACACACACACACAAAAGCTCTCTCCCTCTCACGCACACACACACATGCACACACACACAAAAACACACTCTCTCTCTCACACACACACACACACAAAAACACACTCTCTCTCTCACACACACACAAAAACACTCTCTCTCTCTCTCACGCACACACACAAAAACTCTCTCCCTCTCTCGCACACACAAAAACTCTCTCCCTCTCACACACACACACACAAAGGCTCTCTCCCTCTCACGCACACACACACACACATACAAAAACACACTCTCTGTCTCACACACACAAAACACACACTCTCTCTCTCTCTCTCTCACACACTCACACGGACACAGAAACTCTCTCCGTCTCCTCTCACACACACACAAAAACTCTCTCCCTCTCACTCACACACAAAAACGCTCTCCCTCTCTCACACACACAAAAACGCTCTCCCTCTCACACACACACACACAAAAACTCTCTCCCTCTCACACACACAGACAAAAACTCTCTCTCACAAACACAAAAACTCTCTACCACACGCACACAAAAACTCTCTATCATACACACACACACACAAAAACTCTCTCTCACACACACCCACAAAAACACTCTCTCTCACACACACAAACACACACACTATCTCTCTCACACACACACACACACAAAAAAACACACACTCTCTCTCACACACACACACACAAACACACTCTCTCTCACACACACACAAACAACACTCTCTCTCTCTCTCTCTCTCACACACACAAACACATACAAAAACACACTCTCTCTCTCACACGCACACAGAAACCCTCTCGGTCTCCTCTTACACACACACAAAAACTCTCTCTCACACACACACACAGACAAAAACTCTCTCACACACACAAAAACTCTCTCCCTCTCCCACACACACATAAAAACACTCTCTCCCTCTCTCTCTCACACACACACACACACACACACACACACAAATACTCTGTACCACACACACACACACAAACCCTCTCTCTCTCACACACACAAATACTCTATACCACACACACACACAAAAACTCTCTCACACTCACACACAAAAACACCTTCTCTCTCTCACACACACATACACACACAAAACTCTCTCTCTCACACACACACAAAAATACACTCTCTCTATCTCTCACACACACACAAAAACTCTCTCTCTCTCTCACACACAGAAAAACTCTCTCCCTCTCACACACACACACAAAAGCTCTCTCCCTCTCACGCACACACACACATACACACACACACAGACACACAAATACACTCTCTCTCTCTCTCACACACACACACACAAAAACACACTCTCTGTCTCACACACACAAAACACACTCTCTCTCTCACACACACACACACACACAAAAACACACTCTCTCTATCACACGCACACAGAAACTCTCTCCGTCTCCTCTCAGACACACACAAAATCTCTCTCCCTCTCTCACACACACACAAAAACACTCTCCCTCTCTCACACACACACAAAAACTCTCTCCCTCTCTCTCACACACAAAAACTCTCTCCCTCTCTCACGCACACAAAAACTCTCTCCCTCTCACACACACAAAACTCTCTCTCACACACACACACAAAGTCACTCTCTCTCTCTCACACACGCACACTCTCTCTCTCTCTCTCCGTTGCTCTCACACACACACAAAAACACACTCTTCTCTCTCAAACACACAAAAACACTCTCTCCCCTCACACACACAAAAACTCTCTCCCTCTCTCACACACATACAAAAACTCTCTCTCTCTCACACACACACATACACACACAAAAACTCTCTCTCACACACAAAAATTCTCTCCCTCTCCCACACACACACAAAAACTCTCTCTCACACACACACAAAAACTCTCCAACACACAAAAGCTCTCTCTCACACACACAAAAACTCTCTACCACACGCACACAAAAACTCTCTCTCTCACACACAAAAACTCTCTCCCTCTCACACACACAAAAACTCTCTCCCTCTCACACACACACACAAAAACTCTCTCTCACACACACACAAAAACTCTCGAACACACAAAAGCTCTCTCTCACAAACACAAAAACTCTCTACCACACGCACACAAAAACTCTCATCCACACACACACAAAAACTCTCTCTCACACACACCCACAAAAACACTCTCTCTCACACACACAAACACACACACTCTCTCTCTCTCACACACACACACAAAAACACACACTCTCTCTCTCACACACACACACACAAAAACACACTCTCTCTCTCACACACACAAAACACACTCTCTCTCTCTCTCTCTCACACACACACAATCACACACAAAAACACACTCTCTCTCTCACACGCACACAGAAACTCTCTCGGTCTCCACTCACACACACACAAAAACTCTCTCTCGCACACACACACAGACAAAAACTCTCTCACACACACAAAAACTCTCTCCCTCTCCCACACACACATAAAAACACTCTCTCTCTCTCTCTCTCTCACACACACACACACACACACACAAATACTCTGTACCACACACACACACAAAAACTCTCTCTCTCACACATACAAATACTCTACACCACACACACACACAAAAACTCTCTCACACTCACACACACACACACACACACACAAAAACACCTTCTCTCTCTCACACACACACACAAAACTCTCTCTCTCTCACACACACACAAAAATACACTCTCTCTATCTCTCACACACACACACAAAAATTCTCTCCCTCTCTCACACACACACAAAAACACTCTCTCTCTCTCACACACACAAAAACTCTCTCCCTCTCACACACACACACAAAAGCTCTCTCCCTCTCACACACACACACACAAAGGCTCTCTCCCTCTCACGCACACACACACACATACAAAAACACACTCTCTCTCTCACACACACAAAACACACACACACTCTCTCTCTCTCTCTCTCTCTCACACACAAAAACACACTCTCTCTCTCACACGGACACAGAAACTCTCTCCGTCTCCTCTCACACACACACAAAAACTCTCTCCCTCTCACTCACACACAAAAACGCTCTCCCTCTCTCACACACACAAAAACTCTCTCCCTCTCACACACACACACACAAAAACTCTCTCCCTCTCACGCACACACACAAAAACTCTCTCCCTCTCTCACACACACAAAAACTCTCTCCCTCTCACACACACACACACAAAGGCTCTCTCCCTCTCACGCACACACACACACACATACAAAAACACACTCTCTCTCTCACACACACAAAACACACACACACTCTCTCTCTCTCTCACACACAAAAACACACTCTCTCTCTCACACGGACACAGAAACTCTCTCCGTCTCCTCTCACACACACACAAAAACTCTCTCCCTCTCACTCACACACAAAAACGCTCTCCCTCTCTCACACACACAAAAACTCTCTCCCTCTCACACACACACACAAAAACTCTCTCCCTCTCACACACACACACAAAAACTCTCTCTCACACACACACAAAAGCTCTCGAACACACAAAAGCTCTCTCTCACAAACACAAAAACTCTCTACCACACGCACACAAAAACTCTCTCTCATACACACACACACACAAAAACTCTCTCTCACACACACCCACAAAAACACTCTCTCTCACACACACTAACACACACACTCTCTCTCTCTCACACACACACACACAAAAACACACACTCTCTCTCACACACACACACACAAAAACACACTCTCTACCACACGCACACAAAAACTCTCTCTCATACACACACACACACAAAAACTCTCTCTCACACACACCCACAAAAACACTCTCTCTCACACACACTAACACACACACTCTCTCTCTCTCACACACACACACACACACAAACACACACTCTCTCTCTCACACACACACACACACACACACACAAATACTCTGTACCACACACACACACAAAAACTCTCTCTCTCACACACACAAACAGAAAAGCTCTCTCTCTCTCACACACACACACACACAAACACACTCTCTCTCTCACACACACATACACACTCAAAACCACACTCTCCCTCTCTCTCTCACACACGCAAAAGCTCTCTCCCTCTCTCACACACACAAAAACTCTCTCCCTCTCACACACACACACAAAAGCTCTCTCCCTCTCACGCACACACACACATGCACACACACACAAAAACACACTCTCTCTCTCACACACACACACACACAAAAACACACTCTCTCTCTCACACACACACAAAAACACTCTCTCTCTCTCTCACGCACACACACAAAAACTCTCTCCCTCTCTCGCACACACAGAAACTCTCTCCCTCTCACACACACACACACAAAGGCTCTCTCCCTCTCACGCACACACACACACACACATACAAAAACACACTCTCTGTCTCACACACACAAAACACACACTCTCTCTCTCTCTCTCTCACACACTCACACGGACACAGAAACTCTCTCCGTCTCCTCTCACACACACACAAAAACTCTCTCCCTCTCACTCACACACAAAAACGCTCTCCCTCTCTCACACACACAAAAACGCTCTCCCTCTCACACTCACACACACAAAAACTCTCTCCCTCTCACACACACAGACAAAAACTCTCTCTCATACACACACAAAAACTCTCGAACACACAAAAGCTCTCTCTCACAAACACAAAAACTCTCTACCACACGCACACAAAAACTCTCTCTCATACACACACACACACAAAAACTCTCTCTCACACACACTAACACACACACTCTCTCTCTCTCACACACACACACACAAAAACACACACTCTCTCTCACACACACACACACACAAAAACACACTCTCTACCACACGCACACAAAAACTCTCTCTCATACACACACACACACAAAAACTCTCTCTCACACACACCCACAAAAACACTCTCTCTCACACGCACTAACACACACACTCTCTCTCTCTCACACACAAAAACACACACTCTCTCTCTCACACACACACACACACACACACACACACACAAATACTCTATACCACACACACACACAAAAACTCTCTCTCTCACACACACAAACAGAAAAGCTCTCTCTCTCTCACACACACACACACACAAACACACTCTCTCTCTCACACACACATACACACTCAAAACCACACTCTCCCTCTCTCTCTCACACACGCAAAAGCTCTCTCCCTCTCTCACACACACAAAAACTCTCTCCCTCTCACACACACACACAAAAGCTCTCTCCCTCTCACGCACACACACACATGCACACACACACAAAAACACACTCTCTCTCTCACACACACACACACACAAAAACACACTCTCTCTCTCACACACACACAAAAACACTCTCTCTCTCTCTCACGCACACACACAAAAACTCTCTCCCTCTCTCGCACACACAAAAACTCTCTCCCTCTCACACACACACACACAAAGGCTCTCTCCCTCTCACGCACACACACACACACATACAAAAACACACTCTCTGTCTCACACACACAAAACACACACTCTCTCTCTCTCTCTCTCACACACTCACACGGACACAGAAACTCTCTCCGTCTCCTCTCACACACACACAAAAACTCTCTCCCTCTCACTCACACACAAAAACGCTCTCCCTCTCTCACACACACAAAAACGCTCTCCCTCTCACACACACACACACAAAAACTCTCTCCCTCTCACACACACAGACAAAAACTCTCTCTCATACACACACAAAAACTCTCGAACACACAAAAGCTCTCTCTCACAAACACAAAAACTCTCTACCACACACACACAAAAACTCTCTCTCATACACACACACACACAAAAACTCTCTCTCACACACACCCACAAAAACACTCTCTCTCACACACACAAACACACACACTCTCTCTCTCACACACACACACACACAAAAACACACACTCTCTCTCACACACACACACACAAACACACTCTCTCTCACACACACACAAACAACACTCTCTCTCTCTCTCTCTCTCACACACACAAACACATACAAAAACACACTCTCTCTCTCACACGCACACAGAAACCCTCTCGGTCTCCTCTTACACACACACAAAAACTCTCTCTCACACACACACACAGACAAAAACTCTCTCACACACACAAAAACTCTCTCCCTCTCCCACACACACATAAAAACACTCTCTCCCTCTCTCTCTCACACACACACACACACACACACACACACACAAATACTCTGTACCACACACACACACACACACACACAAACCCTCTCTCTCTCACACACACAAATACTCTATACCACACACACACACAAAAACTCTCTCACACTCACACACAAAAACACCTTCTCTCTCTCACACACACATACACACACAAAACTCTCTCTCTCACACACACACAAAAATACACTCTCTCTATCTCTCACACACACACAAAAACTCTCTCTCTCTCTCACACACACAAAAACTCTCTCCCTCTCACACACACACACAAAAGCTCTCTCCCTCTCACGCACACACACACATACACACACACACAAATACACTCTCTCTCTCTCTCACACACACACACACAAAAACACACTCTCTGTCTCACACACACAAAACACACTCTCTCTCTCTCATACACACACACACACACACAAAAACACACTCTCTCTATCACACGCACACAGAAACTCTCTCCGTCTCCTCTCAGACACACACAAAATCTCTCTCCCTCTCTCACACACACACAAAAACACTCTCCCTCTCTCACACACACACAAAAACTCTCTCCCTCTCTCTCACACACAAAAACTCTCTCCCTCTCTCACGCACACAAAAACTCTCTCCCTCTCACACACACAAAACTCTCTCTCACACACACACACAAAGTCACTCTCTCTCTCTCACACACGCACACTCTCTCTCTCTCTCTCCGTTGCTCTCACACACACACAAAAACACACTCTTCTCTCTCAAACACACAAAAACACTCTCTCCCCTCACACACACAAAAACTCTCTCCCTCTCTCACACACATACAAAAACTCTCTCTCTCTCACACACACACATACACACACAAAAACTCTCTCTCACACACAAAAATTCTCTCCCTCTCCCACACACACACAAAAACTCTCTCTCACACACACACAAAAACTCTCCAACACACAAAAGCTCTCTCTCACACACACAAAAACTCTCTACCACACGCACACAAAAACTCTCTCTCATACACACACACACATAAAAACTCTCTCTCACACACACACAAAAACACTCTCTCTCTCTCACACGCACACACAAAAACACACTCTCTATCTCACACGCACACAGAAATTCTCTCCGTCTCCTCTCAAACACACACAAAAACTTTCTCCCTCTCACACACACACACAAAAACTCTCTCTCACACACACACACAAAAACACACTCTCTCTCTCACACGCACACACAAAAACACACTCTCTCTCTCACACGCACACACAAAAACACACTCTCTCTCTCACACGCACACACAAAAACACACTCTCTCTCTCACACGCACACACAAAAACACACTCTCTATCTCACACGCACACAGAAATTCTCTCCGTCTCCTCTCAAACACACACAAAAACTTTCTCCCTCTCACACACACACACAAAAACTCTCTCACACACACACACACATACAAAAACTCTCTCACACACACAAAAACTCTCTCCCTCTCCCACACACACACAAAAACACTCTCTCTCTCACACACAAAAACTCTCCAACACACAAACACTCTCTCACACACACACACACACACACAAATACTCTATACCACACATACACACACAAAACTCTCTCTCTCTCACACACACACAAAAACACACTCTCTCTCTCTCTCTCTCACACACGCAAAAACTCTCTCCCTCTCTCACACACACAAAAGCTCTCTCCCTCTCACACACACACACAAAAGCTCTCTCCCTCTCACGCACACACACACATACACACACACAGAAAAACACACTCTCTCTCTCACACACACACACAAAAACACTCTCTCTCTCACACACACACACAAAACTCTCTCTCTCTCACACACACACAAAAACACTCTCTCTCTCTCACGCACACACACAAAAACTCTCTCCCTCTCTCACACACACAAAAACTCTCTCCCTCTCACACACACACACACAATGGCTCTCTCCCTCTCACGCACACACACACACACACACATACAAAAACACACTCTCTCTCTCACACACACAAAACACACTCTCTCTCTCTCTCTCTCACATACACAAAAACACACTCTCTCTCTCACACGGACACAGAAACTCTCTCCGTCTCCTCTCACACACACACAAAAACTCTCTCCCTCTCACTCACACACAAAAACGCTCTCCCTCTGACACACACACAAAAACTCTCTCCCTCTCACTCACACACAAAAACGCTCTCCCTCTCTCACACACACAAAAACGCTCTCCCTCTCACACACACACACACAAAAACTCTCTCCCTCACACACACACAAAAACTCTCTCCCTCACACACACACAAAAACTCTCTCCCTCTCACACACACACACAAAAACTCTCTCTCACACACACACAAAAACTCTCGAACACACAAAAGCTCTCTCTCACAAACACAAAAACTCTCTACCACACGCACACAAAAACTCTCTCTCATACACACACACACAAAAACTCTCTCTCACACACACCCACAAAAACACTCTCTCTCACACACACAAACACACACACTCTCTCTCTCTCACACACACACACAAAAACTCTCTCTCACACACACACAAAAACTCTCGAACACACAAAAGCTCTCTCTCACAAACACAAAAACTCTCTACCACACGCACACAAAAACTCTCTCTCACACACACACACACAAAAACTCTCTCTCACACACACCCACAAAAACACTCTCTCTCACACACATAAACACACACACTCTCTCTCTCTCACACACACACACAAAAACACACACTCTCTCTCTCACACACACACACACAAAAACACACTCTCTCTCTCACACACACAAAACACACTCTCTCTCTCTCTCTCTCTCTCACACACACAATCACACACAAAAACACACTCTCTCTCTCACACGCACACAGAAACTCTCTCGGTCTCCTCTCACACACACACAAAAACTCTCTCTCACACACACACACAGACAAAAACTCTCTCACACACACAAAAACTCTCTCCCTCTCCCACACACACATAAAAACACACTCTCTCTCTCTCTCTCTCTCACACACACACACACACACACACACACAAATACCCTGTACCACACACACACACAAAAACTCTCTCTCTCACACATACAAATACTCTACACCACACACACACACAAAAACTCTCTCACACTCACACACACACACACACACACACACACGAAAACACCTTCTCTCTCTCACACACACACACAAAACTCTCTCTCTCTCACACACACACAAAAATACACTCTCTCTATCTCTCACACACACACACAAAAATTCTCTCCCTCTCTCACACACACACAAAAACACTCTCACTCTCACACACACACAAAAACTCTCTCTCTCTCACACACACACAAAAACTCTCTCCCTCTCACACACACACACAAAAGCTCTCTCCCTCTCACGCACACACACACATACACACACACACACACAAAAATACACTCTCTCTCTCTCACACACACACACACACACACACAAAAACACACTCTTCTCTCTCAAACACACAAAAACACTCTCTCCCCTCACACACACAAAAACTCTCTCCCTCTCTCACACACACACAAAAACACTCTCTCTCTCACACACACACAAAAACTCTCTCTGTCACACACACACAAAAACTCTCTCTCACACGCACACAAAAACTCTCTCTCACACACACGCACAAAATCTCTCTCTCTGTCACACACACACAAAAACTGTCTCTCACACACACAAAAACTCTCTCTCACACACAAAAACTCTCACATACACTAAAATTCTCTCTCACACACACACACAAACACTCTCTCTCTCTCACACACACAAACACTCTCTCTCTCACACACACACAAACCCTCTCTCTCTCACACGCACACAAAGGCTCTCTCTCTCACACGCACACAAAGGCTCTCTCTCTCACACGCACACAAAGGCTCTCTCTCTCACACGCACACAAAAACTCTCTCTCTCACACACACAAAAACTCTCTCTCAAACACACACACACACAAAAATTCTCTCTCACACACACACACTAATTCTGTCGCTCTCACGCACACACACACACACACAAAAACACACTCTTCTCTCTCAAACACACAAAAACACTCTCTCCCCTCACACACACAAAAACTCTCTCCCTCTCTCACACACATACAAAAACTCTCTCTCTCTCAGACACACACATACACACACAAAAACTCTCTCTCACACACAAAAATTTTCTCCCTCTCCCACACACACACAAAATCTCTCTCTCACACACAGAAAAACTCTCTACCACACGCACACAAAAACTCTCTCTCATACACACACACACATAAAAACTCTCTCTCACACACACACAAAAACACTCTCTCTCACACACAAACACACACTCTCTCTCCCTCTCTCACACACACACAGAAACTCTCTCGGTCTCCACTCACACACACACAAAAACTCTCTCTCTCACACACACACAGACAAAAACTCTCTCACACACACAAAAACTCTCTCCCTCTCCCACACACACATAAAAACACTCTCTCTCTCTCTCTCTCTCACACACACACACACACACACACAAATACTCTGTACCACACACACACACAAAAACTCTCTCTCTCACACATACAAATACTCTACACCACACACACACACAAAAACTCTCTCACACTCACACACACACACACACACACACAAAAACACCTTCTCTCTCTCACACACACACACAAAACTCTCTCTCTCTCACACACACACAAAAATACACTCTCTCTATCTCTCACACACACACACAAAAATTCTCTCCCTCTCTCACACACACACAAAAACACTCTCTCTCTCACACACACACAAAAACTCTCTCTCTCTCTCACACACACAAAAACTCTCTCCCTCTCACACACACACACAAAAGCTCTCTCCCTCTCACGCACACACACACATACACACAAACACACACAAAAATACACTCTCTCTCTCTCACACACACGCACTCACCCACAAAAACACACTCTCTCTCTCACACACACAAAACACACTCTCTCTCTCTCTCACACACACACACACACAAAAACACACTCTCTCTATCACACGCACACAGAAACTCTCTCCGTCTCCTCTCAGACACACACAAAATCTCTCTCCCTCTCTCACACACACACAAAAACACTCTCCCTCTCTCTCACACACAAAAACACTCTCTCTCTCTCACACACACACAAAAACTCTCTCCCTCTCTCTCACACACAAAAACTCTCTCCCTCTCTCACGCACACAAAACTCTCTCTCACACACACACACACAAGGTCACTCTCTCTCTCTCACACACACACACTCTCTCTCTCTCTCTCCGTTGCTCTCACACACACACAAAAACCCTCACACACACAAATCGCTCTCACACACACAAAAAAACTCTTTCACACACATAAACACTCTCAAAAACAAACACACATACACAAACCTATACACACAAATTCACACAAACACACATAAGCACACACACACACAAATGCTCTCTCACACACACACAAAAACTCTCTCACACGCACATACACACACAAACTCTCTCTCTCATGCAAAAACTCTTTCAGACACACACAAAAACTCTCCCTCTCCCACACACACACAAAAACTCTCCCTCTCCCACACACACACAAAAACTCTCTCTCACACACAAAAACTCTCACACACACAAAAACTCACTCACACACACAAAAACTCTATGCGACACACACACACACACACAAACTCTCTCTCACACACACACACATAAAAACACACTCTCTCACACACAAACACAGTCTCTCTCTCACACACACACACAAAAACTCTATACCACACACACACACATAAAAACACACTCTCTCACACACAAACACAGTCTCTCTCTCACACACACACACAAAAACTCTATACCACACACATACACACAAAAATACTCTCTCTCACACACACACACAAACACACTCTCTCTCTCTCTCACACACACACAAAAACACACTCTTCTCTCACACACACACAAAAACACTGTCTCCTCTCACACACACACACACAAACTCTCTCCCTCTCTCTCACACACACAAAAACACACTCTCTCTCTCACACACACATACACACACACAAATACTCTATACCACACACACACACAAAAACTCTCTCTCTCACACACACACAGATAAACTCTCTCTCACACACACACACACAAAAACTCTCTCCCTCTCACACACACAGACAAAAACTCTCTCTCATACACACACAAAAACTCTCGAACACACAAAAGCTCTCTCTCACAAACACAAAAACTCTCTACCACACGCACACAAAAACTCTCTCTCATACACACACACACAAAAACTCTCTCTCACACACACCCACAAAAACACTCTCTCTCACACACACAAACACACACACTCTCTCTCTCACACACACACACACACAAAAACACACACTCTCTCTCACACACACACACACAAACACACTCTCTCTCACACACACACAAACAACACTCTCTCTCTCTCTCTCTCTCACACACACAAACACATACAAAAACACACTCTCTCTCTCACACGCACACAGAAACCCTCTCGGTCTCCTCTTACACACACACAAAAACTCTCTCTCACACACACACACAGACAAAAACTCTCTCACACACACAAAAACTCTCTCCCTCTCCCACACACACATAAAAACACTCTCTCCCTCTCTCTCTCACACACACACACACACACACACACACAAATACTCTGTACCACACACACACACACAAACCCTCTCTCTCTCACACACACAAATACTCTATACCACACACACACACAAAAACTCTCTCACACTCACACACAAAAACACCTTCTCTCTCTCACACACACATACACACACAAAACTCTCTCTCTCACACACACACAAAAATACACTCTCTCTATCTCTCACACACACACAAAAACTCTCTCTCTCTCTCACACACACAAAAACTCTCTCCCTCTCACACACACACACAAAAGCTCTCTCCCTCTCACGCACACACACACATACACACACACACACACACACACAAATACACTCTCTCTCTCTCTCACACACACACACACAAAAACACACTCTCTGTCTCACACACACAAAACACACTCTCTCTCTCTCACACACACACACACACACACAAAAACACACTCTCTCTATCACACGCACACAGAAACTCTCTCCGTCTCCTCTCAGACACACACAAAATCTCTCTCCCTCTCTCACACACACACAAAAACACTCTCCCTCTCTCACACACACACAAAAACTCTCTCCCTCTCTCTCACACACAAAAACTCTCTCCCTCTCTCACGCACACAAAAACTCTCTCCCTCTCACACACACAAAACTCTCTCTCACACACACACACAAAGTCACTCTCTCTCTCTCACACACGCACACTCTCTCTCTCTCTCTCCGTTGCTCTCACACACACACAAAAACACACTCTTCTCTCTCAAACACACAAAAACACTCTCTCCCCTCACACACACAAAAACTCTCTCCCTCTCTCACACACATACAAAAACTCTCTCTCTCTCACACACACACATACACACACAAAAACTCTCTCTCACACACAAAAATTCTCTCCCTCTCCCACACACACACAAAAACTCTCTCTCACACACACACAAAAACTCTCCAACACACAAAAGCTCTCTCTCACACACACAAAAACTCTCTACCACACGCACACAAAAACTCTCTCTCATACACACACACACATAAAAACTCTCTCTCACACACACACACAAAAACACTCTCTCTCTCTCACACGCACACACAAAAACACACTCTCTCTCTCACACGCACACACAAAAACACACTCTCTCTCTCACACGCACACACAAAAACACACTCTCTATCTCACACGCACACAGAAATTCTCTCCGTCTCCTCTCAAACACACACAAAAACTTTCTCCCTCTCACACACACACACAAAAACTCTCTCACACACACACACACATACAAAAACTCTCTCACACACACAAAAACTCTCTCCCTCTCCCACACACACACAAAAACACTCTCTCTCTCACACACAAAAACTCTATACCACACATACACACACAAAACTCTCTCTCTCTCACACACACACAAAAACACACTCTCTCTCTCTCTCTCTCACACACGCAAAAACACTCTCCCTCTCTCACACACACAAAAGCTCTCTCCCTCTCACACACACACACAAAAGCTCTCTCCCTCTCACGCACACACACACATACACACACACAGAAAAACACACTCTCTCTCTCACACACACACACAAAAACACTCTCTCTCTCACACACACACACAAAACTCTCTCTCTCTCACACACACACAAAAACACTCTCTCTCTCTCACGCACACACAAAAACTCTCTCCCTCTCACACACACACACAATGGCTCTCTCCCTCTCACGCACACACACACACACACACATACAAAAACACACTCTCTCTCTCACACACACAAAACACACTCTCTCTCTCTCTCTCTCTCACATACACAAAAACACACTCTCTCTCTCACACGGACACAGAAACTCTCTCCGTCTCCTCTCACACACACACAAAAACTCTCTCCCTCTCACTCACACACAAAAACGCTCTCCCTCTGACACACACACAAAAACTCTCTCCCTCTCACTCACACACAAAAACGCTCTCCCTCTCTCACACACACAAAAACGCTCTCCCTCTCACACACACACACACAAAAACTCTCTCCCTCACACACACACAAAAACTCTCTCCCTCACACACACACAAAAACTCTCTCCCTCTCACACACACACACAAAAACTCTCTCTCACACACACACAAAAACTCTCGAACACACAAAAGCTCTCTCTCACAAACACAAAAACTCTCTACCACACGCACACAAAAACTCTCTCTCATACACACACACACAAAAACTCTCTCTCACACACACCCACAAAAACACTCTCTCTCACACACACAAACACACACACTCTCTCTCTCTCACACACACACACAAAAACTCTCTCTCACACACACACAAAAACTCTCGAACACACAAAAGCTCTCTCTCACAAACACAAAAACTCTCTACCACACGCACACAAAAACTCTCTCTCACACACACACACACAAAAACTCTCTCTCACACACACCCACAAAAACACTCTCTCTCACACACATAAACACACACACTCTCTCTCTCTCACACACACACACAAAAACACACACTCTCTCTCTCACACACACACACACAAAAACACACTCTCTCTCTCACACACACAAAACACACTCTCTCTCTCTCTCTCTCTCTCACACACACAATCACACACAAAAACACACTCTCTCTCTCACACGCACACAGAAACTCTCTCGGTCTCCTCTCACACACACACAAAAACTCTCTCTCACACACACACACAGACAAAAACTCTCTCACACACACAAAAACTCTCTCCCTCTCCCACACACACATAAAAACACACTCTCTCTCTCTCTCTCTCTCACACACACACACACACACACACACACAAATACCCTGTACCACACACACACACAAAAACTCTCTCTCTCACACATACAAATACTCTACACCACACACACACACAAAAACTCTCTCACACTCACACACACACACACACACGAAAACACCTTCTCTCTCTCACACACACACACAAAACTCTCTCTCTCTCACACACACACAAAAATACACTCTCTCTATCTCTCACACACACACACAAAAATTCTCTCCCTCTCTCACACACACACAAAAACACTCTCACTCTCACACACACACAAAAACTCTCTCTCTCTCACACACACACAAAAACTCTCTCCCTCTCACACACACACACAAAAGCTCTCTCCCTCTCACGCACACACACACATACACACACACACACACAAAAATACACTCTCTCTCTCTCACACACACACACACACACACACAAAAACACACTCTTCTCTCTCAAACACACAAAAACACTCTCTCCCCTCACACACACAAAAACTCTCTCCCTCTCTCACACACACACAAAAACACTCTCTCTCTCACACACACACAAAAACTCTCTCTGTCACACACACACAAAAACTCTCTCTCACACGCACACAAAAACTCTCTCTCACACACACGCACAAAATCTCTCTCTCTGTCACACACACACAAAAACTGTCTCTCACACACACAAAAACTCTCTCTCACACACAAAAACTCTCACATACACTAAAATTCTCTCTCACACACACACACAAACACTCTCTCTCTCTCACACACACAAACACTCTCTCTCTCACACACACACAAACCCTCTCTCTCTCACACGCACACAAAGGCTCTCTCTCTCACACGCACACAAAGGCTCTCTCTCTCACACGCACACAAAAACTCTCTCTCTCACACACACAAAAACTCTCTCTCAAACACACACACACACAAAAATTCTCTCTCACACACACACACTAATTCTGTCGCTCTCACACACACACACACACACACAAAAACACACTCTTCTCTCTCAAACACACAAAAACACTCTCTCCCCTCACACACACAAAAACTCTCTCCCTCTCTCACACACATACAAAAACTCTCTCTCTCTCAGACACACACATACACACACAAAAACTCTCTCTCACACACAAAAATTTTCTCCCTCTCCCACACACACACAAAATCTCTCTCTCACACACAGAAAAACTCTCTACCACACGCACACAAAAACTCTCTCTCATACACACACACACATAAAAACTCTCTCTCACACACACACAAAAACACTCTCTCTCACACACAAACACACACTCTCTCTCCCTCTCTCACACACACACACAAAAACACACTCTCTCTCTCACACACACACACACAAAAACTCTCGAACACACAAAAGCTCTCTCTCACAAACACAAAAACTCTCTACCACACGCACACAAAAACTCTCTCTCATACACACACACACAAAAACTCTCTCTCACACACACCCACAAAAACACTCTCTCTCACACACACAAACACACACACTCTCTCTCTCTCTCACACACACACACAAAAACACACACTCTCTCTCTCACACACACACACACAAAAACACACTCTCTCTCTCACACACACAAAACACACTCTCTCTCTCTCTCTCTCTCTCACACACACACACAATCACACACAAAAACACACTCTCTCTCTCACACGCACACAGAAACTCTCTCGGTCTCCTCTCACACACACACAAAAACTCTCTCTCACACACACACACAGACAAAAACTCTCTCACACACACAAAAACTCTCTCCCTCTCCCACACACACATAAAAACACTCTCTCTCTCTCTCTCTCACACACACACACACACACACACACAAATACTCTGTACCACACACACACACAAAAACTCTCTCTCTCACACATACAAATACTCTACACCACACACACACAAAAACTCTCTCACACTCACACACACACACAAAAACACTCTCTCTCGCACACACACACAAAAACACTCTCTCTCTCACACACACACAAAAACTCTCTCTCTCTCTCACACACACAAAAACTCTCTCCCTCTCACACACACACACAAAAGCTCTCTCCCTCTCACGCACACACACACATACACACACACACACACAAAAATACACTCTCTCTCTCTCACACACACACACACCCACCCACAAAAACACACTCTCTCTCTCACACACACAAAACACACTCTCTCTCTCTCTCACACACACACACACACACAAAAACACACTCTCTCTATCACACGCACACAGAAACTCTCTCCGTCTCCTCTCAGACACACACAAAATCTCTCTCCCTCTCTCACACACACACAAAAACTCTCTCCCTCTCTCTCACACACAAAAACTCTCTCCCTCTCTCACGCACACAAAAACTCTCTCCCTCTCTCACACACACAAAACTCTCTCTCACACACACACACACAAAGTCACTCTCTCTCTCTCACACACACACACTCTCTCTCTCTCTCTCCGTTGCTCTCACACACACACAAAAACCCTCACACACACAAATCGCTCTCACACACACAAAAAAACTCTTTCACACACATAAACACTCTCAAAAACAAACACACATACACAAACCTATACACACAAATTCACACAAACACACATAAGCACACACACACACACAAATGCTCTCTCACACACACACAAAAACTCTCTCACACGCACATACACACACAAACTCTCTCTCTCATGCAAAAACTTTTTCAGACACACACAAAAACTCTATACCACACACATACACACAAAAATACTCTCTCTCTCACACACACACACAAACACACTCTCTCTCTTCTCTCACACACACACAAAAACACTGTCTCCTCTCACACACACACACACAAACTCTCTCCCTCTCTCACACACACACAAAAACACTCTCTCTCTCACACACACACACACAAATACTCTATACCACACACACACACACAAAAACTCTCTCTCTCTCTGTCACACACACACAAAAACACACACTCTCTCTCTCTCTCACACACACAAAGAAAAACACACTCTCTCTCTCACACACACACAAAACACACTCTCTCTCTCACACACACACACAAACTCACTTCTCTCTCTCTCTCACACACACACACACACACAAAAACACTCTCTCTCTCTCACACACACACACAAAAACTCTCTCACACACACACACAAAAAACTCTCACACACACACACACAAAACTCACTCTCTCATGCGCGCACACACACACAAACTCTCACACGCCCACACACAAAAACTCTCTCACTCACACACACAAAATCTCTCTCCCACACACAAAAACTCTCTCTCACACACACAAAAACTCTCTCTCTCACACACACACACACACAAAAACACTCTCTCAAACACACACAAAAACTCTCACTCTCACACACACACACAAACACTCTCTCTCACACACAAAAACTCTCTCTCTCTCTCAGACACACACACAAACAGTGTCTCTCTCTCACACACACAAACAGTCTCTCTCTCTCTCTGACACACACACACAAAAAGACTCTCTCACACACAAAAACTCTCACTCTCACACACACACACAAACACTCTCTGTCTCTCACACACACGCACACACAAAAACTCTCTCTCACACACACACACAAAAACTGTCTCTCACAAACACACACAAAAACTGTTTCTCACACACACAAAACTCTCTGTCACACACACAAACACTCTCTCTCTCTCACACACACACAAAAAAAACTCTCTCTTACACACACAAACACTCTCTCTCTCTCACACACACACACAAAAAAAACTCTCTCTCACACAGACACAATAACTCACACACACACAAAAACTCTCTCTCTCACACACACAAAAACTCTCTCTCACACACACAAAAGCTCTCTCTCTCACACACACACAGACAAAAGTTCTCTCACACACACACAAAAATTCTCTCTGACACACACACACAGAAAAACTCTCTCACTCATACACCAACAAAAACTCTCTCACACACACACACAAAAAACTCTCACACACACACACACAAAACTCACTCTCTCATGCGCGCACACACACACAAACTCTCTCACACGCCCACACACAAAAACTCTCTCACTCACACACACAAAATCTCTCTCCCACACACAAAAACTCTCTCTCACACACACAAAAACTCTCTCACACACACACACACACACACACAAAAACACTCTCTCAAACACACACAAAAACTCTCACTCTCACACACACACACAAACACTCTCTCTCACACACAAAAACTCTCTCTCTCTCTCAGACACACACACAGACAGTCTCTCTCTCTCACACACATACACAAAAAGACTCTCTCACACACAAAAACTCTCACTCTCACACACACACACAAACACTCTCTCTCTCTCACACACACACACAAAAACTCACTCCCTCTCTCACACACACACAAAAACACTCTCTCTCTCTCGCTCTCACACACACACAAAAACTCTCTCTCACAAACACAAAAACTCTCTACCACACGCACACAAAAACTCTCTCTCATACACACACACACAAAAACTCTCTCTCACACACACCCACAAAAACACTCTCTCTCACACACACAAACACACACACTCTCTCTCTCTCACACACAAACACACACAAAAACACACACTCTCTCTCTCACACACACACACACAAAAACACACTCTCTCTCTCACACACACAAAACACACTCTCTCTCTCTCTCTCTCTCTCACACACACAAACACACACAAAAACACACTCTCTCTCTCACACGCACACAGAAACTCTCTCGGTCTCCTCTCACACACACACAAAAACTCTCTCTCACACACACACACAGACTAAAACTCTCTCACACACACAAAAACTCTCTCCCTCTCCCACACACACATAAAAACACTCTCTCTCTCTCTCACACACACACACACACACACACAAAAACTCTCTCTCTCACACATACAAATACTCTACACCACACACACACACAAAAACTCTCTCACACTCACACACACACACACACACACAAAAACACCTTCTCTCTCTCACACACACACACAAACACTCTCTCTCTCTCACACACACACACAAAAACTCACTCCCTCTCTCACACACACACAAAAACACTCTCTCTCTCTCGCTCTCACACACACACAAAAACTCTCTCTCACAAACACAAAAACTCTCTACCACACGCACACAAAAACTCTCTCTCATACACACACACACAAAAACTCTCTCTCACACACACCCACAAAAACACTCTCTCTCACACACACAAACACACACACTCTCTCTCTCTCACACACACACACACAAAAACACACACTCTCTCTCTCACACACACACACACAAAAACACACTCTCTCTCTCACACACACAAAACACACTCTCTCTCTCTCTCTCTCTCTCACACACACAAACACACACAAAAACACACTCTCTCTCTCACACGCACACAGAAACTCTCTCGGTCTCCTCTCACACACACACAAAAACTCTCTCTCACACACACACACAGACTAAAACTCTCTCACACACACAAAAACTCTCTCCCTCTCCCACACACACATAAAAACACTCTCTCTCTCTCTCACACACACACACACACACACACAAAAACTCTCTCTCTCACACATACAAATACTCTACACCACACACACACACAAAAACTCTCTCACACTCACACACACACACACACACACACAAAAACACCTTCTCTCTCTGACACACACACACACAAAACTCTCTCTCTCTCACACACACACAAAAATACACTCTCTCTATCTCTCACACACACACACAAAAATTCTCTCCCTCTCTCACACACACACAAAAACACTCTCTCTCTCACACACATACAAAAACTCTCTCTCTCTCACACACACACAAAAACACTCTCTCTCTCACACACACACAAAAACTCTCTCTCTCTCTCACACACACAAAAACTCTCTCCCTCTCACACACACAAAAGCTCTCTCCCTCTCACGCACACACACACATACACACACACACACAAAAATACACTCTCTCTCTCTCACACACACACACACACAAAAACACACTCTCTCTCTCACACACACACACACACAAAAACACACTCTCTCTCTCACACACACAAAACACACTCTCTCTCTCACACACACACACACACACAAAAACACACTCTCTCTATCACACGCACACAGAAACTCTCTCCGTCTCCTCTCAGACACACACAAAATCTCTCTCCCTCTCTCACACACACACAAAAACACTCTCCCTCTCTCTCACACACAAAAACACTCTCTCTCTCTCACACACACACAAAAACTCTCTCCCTCTCTCTCACACACAAAAACTCTCTCGCTCTCTCACGCACATAAAAACTCTCTCCCTCTCTCACACACACAAAACTCTCTCTCACACACACACACAAAGTCACTCTCTCTCTCTCTCACACACACACTCTCTCTCTCTCTCTCCGTTGCTCTCACACACACACAAAAACCCTCACACACACAAATCGCTCTCACACACACAAAAAAACTCTTTCACACACATAAACACTCTCAAAAACAAACACACATGCACAAACCTATACACACAAATTCACACAAACACACATAAGCACACACACACACACAAATGCTCTCTCACACACACACAAAAACTCTCTCACACGCACATACACACACAAAGTCTCTCTCTCATGCAAAAACTCTTTCAGACACACACAAAAACTCTCCCTCTCCCACACACACACAAAAACTCTCTCTCACACACAAAAACTCTCACACACACAAAAACTCACTCACACACAAAAACTCTATGCGACACACACACACACACACAAACTCTCTCTCACACACACACACATAAAAACACACTCTCTCACACACAAACACAGTCTCTCTCTCACACACACACACAAAAACTCGATACCACACACATACACACAAAAATACTCTCTCTCTCACACACACACACAAACACACACTCTCTCTCTCTCACACACACACAAAAACATACTCTTCTCTCACACACACACAAAAACACTGTCTCCTCTCACACACACACACAAACTCTCTCCCTCTCTCACACACACACAAAAACACTCTCTCTCTCACACACACATACACACACACAAATACTCTATACCACACACGCACACAAAAACTCTCTCTCACACACACGCACAAAATCTCTCTCTCTGTCACACACACACAAAAACTGTCTCTCACACACACAAAAACTCTCTCTCACACACAAAAACTCTCACATACACTAAAATTCTCTCTCACACACACACACAAACACTCTCTCTCTCTCACACACACAAACACTCTCTCTCTCACACACACACAAACCCTCTCTCTCTCACACGCACACAAAGGCTCTCTCTCTCACACGCACACAAAGGCTCTCTCTCTCACACGCACACAAAAACTCTCTCTCTCACACACACAAAAACTCTCTCTCAAACACACACACACACAAAAATTCTCTCTCACACACACACACTAATTCTGTCGCTCTCACACACACACACACACACACAAAAACACACTCTTCTCTCTCAAACACACAAAAACACTCTCTCCCCTCACACACACAAAAACTCTCTCCCTCTCTCACACACATACAAAAACTCTCTCTCTCTCAGACACACACATACACACACAAAAACTCTCTCTCACACACAAAAATTTTCTCCCTCTCCCACACACACACAAAATCTCTCTCTCACACACAGAAAAACTCTCTACCACACGCACACAAAAACTCTCTCTCATACACACACATAAAAACTCTCTCTCACACACACACAAAAACACTCTCTCTCACACACAAACACACACTCTCTCTCCCTCTCACACACACACACACAAAAACACACTCTCTCTCTCACACACACACACACAAAAACTCTCGAACACACAAAAGCTCTCTCTCACAAACACAAAAACTCTCTACCACACGCACACAAAAACTCTCTCTCATACACACACACACAAAAACTCTCTCTCACACACACCCACAAAAACACTCTCTCTCACACACACAAACACACACACTCTCTCTCTCTCACACACACACACAAAAACACACACTCTCTCTCTCACACACACACACACAAAAACACACTCTCTCTCTCACACACACAAAACACACTCTCTCTCTCTCTCTCTCTCTCTCACACACACACAATCACACACAAAAACACACTCTCTCTCTCACACGCACACAGAAACTCTCTCGGTCTCCTCTCACACACACACAAAAACTCTCTCTCACACACACACACAGACAAAAACTCTCTCACACACACAAAAACTCTCTCCCTCTCCCACACACACATAAAAACACTCTCTCTCTCTCTCTCTCACACACACACACACACACACACACACAAATACTCTGTACCACACACACACACAAAAACTCTCTCTCTCACACATACAAATACTCTACACCACACACACACACAAAAACTCTCTCACACTCACACACACACACAAAAACACTCTCTCTCGCACACACACACAAAAACACTCTCTCTCTCACACACACACAAAAACTCTCTCTCTCTCTCACACACACAAAAACTCTCTCCCTCTCACACACACACACAAAAGCTCTCTCCCTCTCACGCACACACACACATACACACACACACACACAAAAATACACTCTCTCTCTCTCACACACACACACACCCACCCACAAAAACACACTCTCTCTCTCACACACACAAAACACACTCTCTCTCTCTCTCACACACACACACACACACAAAAACACACTCTCTCTATCACACGCACACAGAAACTCTCTCCGTCTCCTCTCAGACACACACAAAATCTCTCTCCCTCTCTCACACACACACAAAAACTCTCTCCCTCTCTCTCACACACAAAAACTCTCTCCCTCTCTCACGCACACAAAAACTCTCTCCCTCTCTCACACACACAAAACTCTCTCTCACACACACACACACAAAGTCACTCTCTCTCTCTCACACACACACACTCTCTCTCTCTCTCTCCGTTGCTCTCACACACACACAAAAACCCTCACACACACAAATCGCTCTCACACACACAAAAAAACTCTTTCACACACATAAACACTCTCAAAAACAAACACACATACACAAACCTATACACACAAATTCACACAAACACACATAAGCACACACACACACAAATGCTCTCTCACACACACACAAAAACTCTCTCACACGCACATACACACACAAACTCTCTCTCTCATGCAAAAACTTTTTCAGACACACACAAAAACTCTATACCACACACATACACACAAAAATACTCTCTCTCTCACACACACACACAAACACACTCTCTCTCTTCTCTCACACACACACAAAAACACTGTCTCCTCTCACACACACACACACAAACTCTCTCCCTCTCTCACACACACACAAAAACACTCTCTCTCTCACACACACACACACAAATACTCTATACCACACACACACACAAAAACTCTCTCTCTCTCTGTCACACACACACAAAAACACACACTCTCTCTCTCTCTCACACACACAAAGAAAAACACACTCTCTCTCTCACACACACACAAAACACACTCTCTCTCTCACACACACACACAAACTCACTTCTCTCTCTCTCACACACACACACACACACAAAAACACTCTCTCTCTCTCACACACACACACAAAAACTCTCTCACACACACACACAAAAAACTCTCACACACACACACACAAAACTCACTCTCTCATGCGCGCACACACACACAAACTCTCACACGCCCACACACAAAAACTCTCTCACTCACACACACAAAATCTCTCTCCCACACACAAAAACTCTCTCTCATACACACAAAAACTCTCTCTCTCACACACACACACACACAAAAACACTCTCTCAAACACACACAAAAACTCTCACTCTCACACACACACACAAACACTCTCTCTCACACACAAAAACTCTCTCTCTCTCTCAGACACACACACAAACAGTCTCTCTCTCTCACACACACAAACAGTCTCTCTCTCTCTCTGACACACACACACAAAAAGACTCTCTCACACACAAAAACTCTCACTCTCACACACACACACAAACACTCTCTGTCTCTCACACACACGCACACACAAAAACTCTCTCTCACACACACACACAAAAACTGTCTCTCACAAACACACACAAAAACTGTTTCTCACACACACAAAAACTCTCTGTCACACACACAAACACTCTCTCTCTCTCACACACACACAAAAAAAACTCTCTTACACACACAAACACTCTCTCTCTCTCACACACACACACAAAAAAAACTCTCTCTCACACAGACACAATAACTCACACACACACAAAAACTCTCTCTCTCACACACACAAAAACTCTCTCTCACACACACAAAAGCTCTCTCTCTCTCACACACACAGACAAAAGTTCTCTCACACACACACAAAAATTCTCTCTGACACACACACACAGAAAAACTCTCTCACTCATACACCAACAAAAACTCTCTCACACACACACACAAAAAACTCTCACACACACACACACACAAAACTCACTCTCTCATGCGCGCACACACACACAAACTCTCTCACACGCCCACACACAAAAACTCTCTCACTCACACACACAAAATCTCTCTCCCACACACAAAAACTCTCTCTCACACACACAAAAACTCTCTCACACACACACACACACACACACAAAAACACTCTCTCAAACACACACAAAAACTCTCACTCTCACACACACACACAAACACTCTCTCTCACACACAAAAACTCTCTCTCTCTCTCAGACACACACACAGACAGTCTCTCTCTCTCACACACATACACAAAAAGACTCTCTCACACACAAAAACTCTCACTCTCACACACACACACAAACACTCTCTCTCTCTCACACACACACACAAAACTCACTCTCTCATGCGCGCACACACACACAAACTCTCACACGCCCACACACAAAAACTCTCTCACTCACACACACAAAATCTCTCTCCCACACACAAAAACTCTCTCTCATACACACAAAAACTCTCTCTCTCACACACACACACACACAAAAACACTCTCTCAAACACACACAAAAACTCTCACTCTCACACACACACACAAACACTCTCTCTCACACACAAAAACTCTCTCTCTCTCTCAGACACACACACAAACAGTCTCTCTCTCTCACACACACAAACAGTCTCTCTCTCTCTCTGACACACACACACAAAAAGACTCTCTCACACACAAAAACTCTCACTCTCACACACACACACAAACACTCTCTGTCTCTCACACACACGCACACACAAAAACTCTCTCTCACACACACACACAAAAACTGTCTCTCACAAACACACACAAAAACTGTTTCTCACACACACAAAAACTCTCTGTCACACACACAAACACTCTCTCTCTCTCACACACACACAAAAAAAACTCTCTTACACACACAAACACTCTCTCTCTCTCACACACACACACAAAAAAAACTCTCTCTCACACAGACACAATAACTCACACACACACAAAAACTCTCTCTCTCACACACACAAAAACTCTCTCTCACACACACAAAAGCTCTCTCTCTCTCACACACACAGACAAAAGTTCTCTCACACACACACAAAAATTCTCTCTGACACACACACACAGAAAAACTCTCTCACTCATACACCAACAAAAACTCTCTCACACACACACACAAAAAACTCTCACACACACACACACACAAAACTCACTCTCTCATGCGCGCACACACACACAAACTCTCTCACACGCCCACACACAAAAACTCTCTCACTCACACACACAAAATCTCTCTCCCACACACAAAAACTCTCTCTCACACACACAAAAACTCTCTCACACACACACACACACACACACAAAAACACTCTCTCAAACACACACAAAAACTCTCACTCTCACACACACACACAAACACTCTCTCTCACACACAAAAACTCTCTCTCTCTCTCAGACACACACACAGACAGTCTCTCTCTCTCACACACATACACAAAAAGACTCTCTCACACACAAAAACTCTCACTCTCACACACACACACAAACACTCTCTCTCTCTCACACACACACACAAAAACTCACTCCCTCTCTCACACACACACAAAAACACTCTCTCTCTCTCGCTCTCACACACACACAAAAACTCTCTCTCACAAACACAAAAACTCTCTACCACACGCACACAAAAACTCTCTCTCATACACACACACACAAAAACTCTCTCTCACACACACCCACAAAAACACTCTCTCTCACACACACAAACACACACACTCTCTCTCTCTCACACACACACACACAAAAACACACACTCTCTCTCTCACACACACACACACAAAAACACACTCTCTCTCTCACACACACAAAACACACTCTCTCTCTCTCTCTCTCTCTCACACACACAAACACACACAAAAACACACTCTCTCTCTCACACGCACACAGAAACTCTCTCGGTCTCCTCTCACACACACACAAAAACTCTCTCTCACACACACACACAGACTAAAACTCTCTCACACACACAAAAACTCTCTCCCTCTCCCACACACACATAAAAACACTCTCTCTCTCTCTCACACACACACACACACACACACAAAAACTCTCTCTCTCACACATACAAATACTCTACACCACACACACACACAAAAACTCTCTCACACTCACACACACACACACACACACAAAAACTCTCTCTCTCTCTCACACACACAAAAACTCTCTCCCTCTCACACACACAAAAGCTCTCTCCCTCTCACGCACACACACACATACACACACACACACAAAAATACACTCTCTCTCTCTCACACACACACACACACAAAAACACACTCTCTCTCTCACACACACACACACACAAAAACACACTCTCTCTCTCACACACACAAAACACACTCTCTCTCTCACACACACACACACACAAAAACACACTCTCTCTATCACACGCACACAGAAACTCTCTCCGTCTCCTCTCAGACACACACAAAATCTCTCTCCCTCTCTCACACACACACAAAAACACTCTCC
>NC_092759.1:10460664-10473164 GCF_047496795.1 Chiloscyllium punctatum
ACACAAAAACACTCTCTCTCTCTCACGCACACACACAAAAACTCTCTCCCTCTCTCACACACACAAAAACTCTCACACACACACACACAAAGTCACTCTCTCTCTCTCACGCACACACACTCTCTCTCTCTCCGTTGCTCTCACACACACAAAAACCCTCACACACACAAATCGCTCTCACACACACAAAAAAACTCTTTCACACACATAAACACTCTCAAAAAGAAACACACATGCACAAACCTATACACACAAATTCACACAAACACACATAAGCACACACACACACACAAATGCTCTCTCACACACACACAAAAACTCTCTCTCACACACACACAGATAAACTCTCTCTCACACACACACACAAACACACACACACAAAAACACACTCTCTCTCTCTCTCTCACACACACAAAAACTCTCTCCCTCTCACACACACACACAAAAGCTCTCTCCCTCTCACGCACACACACACATACACACACACACACACAAAAATACACTCTCTCTCTCACACACACAAAACACACTCTCTCTCTCTCTCACACACACACACACAAAAACACACTCTCTCTATCACACGCACACAGAAACTCTCTCCGTCTCCTCTCAGACACACACAAAATCTCTCTCCCTCTCTCACACACACACAAAAACACTCTCCCTCTCTCTCACACACAAAAACACTCTCTCTCTCTCACACACACACAAAAACTCTCTCCCTCTCTCTCACACACAAAAACTCTCTCCCTCTCTCACGCACACAAAAACTCTCTCCCTCTCTCACACACACAAAACTCTCTCTCACACACACACACACAAAGTCACTCTCTCTCTCTCACACACACACACTCTCTCTCTCTCTCTCCGTTGCTCTCACACACACACAAAAACCCTCACACACACAAATCGCTCTCACACACACAAAAAAAACTCTTTCACACACATAAACACTCTCAAAAACAAACACACATACACAAACCTATACACACAAATTCACACAAACACACATAAGCACACACACACACACAAATGCTCTCTCACACACACACAAAAACTCTCTCACACGCACATACACACAAAAACTCTCTCTCTCATGCAAAAACTCTTTCAGACACACACAAAAACTCTCCCTCTCCCACACACACACAAAAACTCTCCCTCTCCCACACACACACAAAAACTCTCTCTCACACACAAAAACTCTCACACACACAAAAACTCACTCACACACACACACAAAAACTCTATGCGACACACACACACACACAAACTCTCTCTCACACACACACACACATAAAAACACACTCTCTCACACACAAACACAGTCTCTCTCTCACACACACACACAAAAACTCTATACCACACACACACTCATAAAAACACACTCTCTCACACACAAACACAGTCTCTCTCTCACACACACACACAAAAACTCTATACCACACACATACACACAAAAATACTCTCTCTCACACACACACACAAACACACTCTCTCTCTCTCTCACACACACACAAAAACACACTCTTCTCTCACACACACACAAAAACACTGTCTCCTCTCACACACACTCACACAAACTCTCTCCCTCTCTCACACACACACAAAAACACTCTCTCTTTCTCACACACACATACACACACACAAATACTCTATACCACACACACACACAAAAACTCTCTCTCTCACACACACACAGATAAACTCTCTCTCACACACACACACAAACACACACACACAAAAACACACTTTCTCTCTCTCTCTCACACACACACACACAAAAACTCTCTCCCTCTCTCACACACACACAAAAACACTCTCTCTCTCTCACACAGACAAAAGCTCTCTCCCTCTCACGCACACAAACATGCAAAAACCCTCTCTCACGCACAAAAACTCTCTCCCTCTCTCTCACACACAAAAACACACTCTCTCTCTCTCTCACACACACACACAAAAACACACACTCACTCTCTCACACATGCACACAAAAAACACTCTCTCTCACACACACACACAAAAACTCTCTCAAACACACACACAAAAACACACTCTCTCTCTCTCTCACACACACACACACAAAAACACACTCTTCTCTCACACACACACAAAAACACTCTCTCCTCTCACACACACACAAAACTCTCTCCCTCTCTCTCACACACACACATACACACGCACACAAAATCTCTCTGTCACACACAAAAATTCTCTCCTTCTCCCACACACACACAAAAACACTCTCTCTCACACACACAAAAACTCTCCCTCTCTCACACACACACACAAAAACAGTCTCTCACACGTACACAAAAACTCTCTCTCACACACACACAAAAACTCTCCAACACACAAAAGCTCTCTCACACACACACAAAAACTCTCTCTCTCACACACACACACACAAAAACTCTCTACCACACACACACAAAAACTCTCTCTCACACACACACACACAAAACCACTCTCTCTCACACACACAAACACACACACAAAAACACACACACTCTCTCTCTCTCTGTCGCACACACACAAAAACACACACTCTCTCTCTCTCTCACACACAAAGAAAAACACACTCTCTCTCACACACACACAAAACACACTCTCTCTCTCACACACACACACACACACACAAAAACACTCTCTCTCTCTCACACACACACACACAAAAACTCTCTCACACACACACACAAAACTCACTCTCTCTCTCACACACACACACAAAACTCACTCTCTCTCTCACACACACACACAAAAACACTCTCTCTCTCACACACACAAAAACTCTCTCTCACACACACACAAAAACACTCCAACACACAAAAGCTCTCTCTCACACACACAAAAACTCTCTACCACACGCACACAAAAACTCTCTCTCTCACACACACACACAAAAGCTCTCTCTCACACACACACACACACACAAAAACACTCTCTCTTACACACACACACAAAAACTCTCTCTCTCACACACACACACACAAAAACACACTCTCTCTCTCTCTCTCACACACACACACACACACACGCACACAAATACTCTATACCACACACACACACAAAAACACACTGTCTCCCTCTATCTCACACACACACAAAAACTCACTCCCTCTCTCACACACACACAAAAACACTCTCTCTCTCGCTCACACACACACACAAAAACACACTCTTCTCTCTCACACACACAAAAACACTCTCTCCTCTCACACACACACAAAAACTCTCTCCCTCTCTCACACACACACAAAAACTCTCTCTCACACACAAAAATTCTCTCCCTCTCCCACACACACACAAAAACTCTCTCTCTCACACACACAAAAACACTCCAACACACGCACACAAAAACTCTCTCTCTCACACACGCACACACAAAAGCTCTCTCTCACACACACACACAAAACCACTCTCTCTCTCACACACACACAAAAATTCTCTCCCTCTCTCACACACACACACACACACACAAAAGCTCTCTCCCTTTCACACACACACATACAAAAACTCTCTCTCACACACAAAAACTCTCTCCTTCTATCAGACACACAAAAACTCTCTCTCTCACACACACACACAAAAACACACTCTCTCTCTCACACACAAACACAAAAACACACTCTTTTCTCTCAAACACACAAAAACACTCTCTCCTCTCACACACACAAAAACTCTCTCCCTCTCTCACACACATACAAAAACTCTCTCTCTCTCACACACGCACATACACACACAAAAACTCTCTCTCACACACAAAAATTCTCTCCCTCTCCCACACACACACAAAAACTCTCTCTCTCACACACACAAAAACTCTCCAACACACAAAAACTCTCTCTCACACACAAAAATTCTCTCCCTCTCCCACACACACACAAAAACTCTCTCTCTCACACACACAAAAACACTCCAACACACAAAAGCTCTCTCTCACACACACAAAAACTCTCTACCACACGCACACAAAAACTCTCTCTCTCACACACGCACACACAAAAGCTCTCTCTCACACGCACACACAAAACCACTCTCTCTCTCACACACACACAAAAATTCTCTCCCTCTCTCACACACACACACACACACAAAAGCTCTCTCCCTTTCACACACACACATACAAAAACTCTCTCTCACACACAAAAACTCTCTCCTTCTATCAGACACACAAAAACTCTCTCTCTCACACACACACGCAAAAACACACTCTCTCTCTCACACACACACACAAAAACACACTCTCTCTCTCTCTCACACACACACACACACACACACACGCACACAAATACTCTATACCACACACACACACAAAAACACACTGTCTCCCTCTATCTCACACACACACAAAAACTCACTCCCTCTCTCACACACACACAAAAACACTCTCTCTCTCGCTCACACACACACACAAAAACACACTCTTCTCTCTCACACACACAAAAACACTCTCTCCTCTCACACACACACAAAAACTCTCTCCCTCTCTCACACACACACAAAAACTCTCTCTCACACACAAAAATTCTCTCCCTCTCCCACACACACACAAAAACTCTCTCTCTCACACACACAAAAACACTCCAACACACAAAAGCTCTCTCTCACACACACAAAAACTCTCTACCACACGCACACAAAAACTCTCTCTCTCACACACGCACACACAAAAGCTCTCTCTCACACACACACACAAAACCACTCTCTCTCTCACACACACACAAAAATTCTCTCCATCTCTCACACACACACACACACACACAAAAGCTCTCTCCCTTTCACACACACACATACAAAAACTCTCTCTCACACACAAAAACTCTCTCCTTCTATCAGACACACAAAAACTCTCTCTCTCACACACACACACACAAAAACACACTCTCTCTCTCACACACAAACACAAAAACACACTCTTTTCTCTCAAACACACAAAAACACTCTCTCCTCTCACACACACAAAAACTCTCTCCCTCTCTCACACACATACAAAAACTCTCTCTCTCTCACACACACACATACACACACAAAAACTCTCTCTCACACACAAAAATTCTCTCCCTCTCCCACACACACACAAACACACTCTCTCTCTCTCTCACACACACACAAAAACACACTCTTCTCTCACACACACACAAAAACACTGTCTCCTCTCACACACACAAACTCTCTCCCTCTCTCACACACATACAAAAACTCTCTCTCTCTCACACACACACATACACACACAAAAACTCTCTCTCACACACAAAAATTCTCTCCCTCTCCCACACACACAAAAACACACTCTCTCTCTCTCTCACACACACACAAAAACACACTCTTCTCTCACACACACACAAAAACACACTCTCTCTCTCAAACACACATACACACACACAAATACTCTATACCACACACACAAAAACTCTCTCTCTCACACACACACAGATAAACTCTCTCTCACACACACACACAAACACACACACACAAAAACACACTCTCTCTCTCTCTCTCTCACACACACACACAAAAACTCTCTCCCTCTCTCACACACACACAAAAACACTCTCTCTCTCACACACACACAAAAACACTCTCTCTCTCTCACGCACACACACAAAAACTCTCTCCCTCTCTCTCACACACAAAAACTCTCTCCCTCTCACACACACACACACAAAGGCTCTCTCCCTCTCACGCACACACACACACACATACAAAAACACACTCTCTCTCTCACACAGACAAAACACACACACTCTCTCTCTCTCTCTCTCTCTCTCACACACACAAAAACACACTCTCTCTCTCACACGGACACAGAAACTCTCTCCGTCTCCTCTCACACACACACAAAAACTCTCTCCCTCTCACTCACACACGAAAACGCTCTCCCTCTCTCACACACACAAAAACTCTCTCCCTCTCACACACACACACAAAAACTCTCTCCCTCTCACACACACACACAAAAACTCTCTCTCATACACACACAAAAACTCTCGAACACACAAAAGCTCTCTCTCACAAACACAAAAACTCTCTACCACACGCACACAAAAACTCTCTCTCATACACACACACACACAAAAACTCTCTCTCACACACACCCACAAAAACACTCTCTCTCACATACACTAACACACACACTCTCTCTCTCTCACACACACACACACAAAAACACACACTCTCTCTCACACACACACACACAAAAACACACTCTCTACCACACGCACACAAAAACTCTCTCTCATACACACACACACACAAAAACTCTCTCTCACACACACCCACAAAAACACTCTCTCTCACACACACAAACACACACACTCTCTCTCTCTCACACACACACACACACAAAAACACACACTCTCTCTCACACACACACACACAAAAACACACTCTCTCTCACACACACACAAACAACACTCTCTCTCTCTCTCTCTCTCTCTCACTCTCTCACACACACAAACACTCACAAAAACACACTCTCTCTCTCACACGCACACAGAAACTCTCTCGGTCTCCTCTCACACACACACAAAAACTCTCTCTCACACACACACACAGACAAAAACTCTCTCACACACACAAAAACTCTCTCCCTCTCCCACACACACATAAAAACACTCTCTCTCTCTCTCTCTCTCACACACACACACACACAAATACTCTGTACCACACACACACACACAAACCCTCTCTCTCTCACACACACAAATACTCTATACCACACACACACACAAAAACTCTCTCACACTCACACACAAAAACACCTTCTCTCTCTCACACACACATACACACACAAAACTCTCTCTCTCTCTCACACACACACAAAAATACACTCTCTCTATCTCTCACACACACACAAAAACTCTCTCTCTCTCACACACACAAAAACACACTCTCTCTCTCACACACACAAAACACACTCTCTCTCTCTCACACACAAAAACACACTCTCTCTATCACACGCACACAGAAACTCTCTCCGTCTCCTCTCAGACACACACAAAATCTCTCTCCCTCTCTCACACACACACAAAAATACTCTCCCTCTCTCACACACACACAAAAACTCTCTCCCTCTCTCTCACACACAAAAACTCTCTCCCTCTCTCACGCACACAAAAACTCTCTCCCTCTCACACACACAAAACTCTCTCTCACACACACACACAAAGTCACTCTCTCTCTCTCACACACACACACTCTCTCTCTCTCTCTCCGTTGCTCTCACACACACACAAAAACACACTCTTCTCTCTCAAACACACAAAAACACTCTCTCCCCTCACACACACAAAAACTCTCTCCCTCTCTCACACACATACAAAAACTCTCTCTCTCTCAGACACACACATACACACACAAAAACTCTCTCTCACACACAAAAATTCTCTCCCTCTCCCACACACACACAAAAACTCTCTCTCACACACACACAAAAACTCTCCAACACACAAAAGCTCTCTCTCACACACACAAAAACTCTCTACCACACGCACACAAAAACTCTCTCTCTCACACACAAACACACTCTCTCTCTCTCTCTCTCTCACACACACACACACACAAAAACACACTCTCTCTCTCACACGCACACACAAAAACCCACTCTCTATCTCACACGCACACAGAAATTCTCTCCGTCTCCTCTCAAACACACACAAAAACTTTCTCCCTCTCACACACACACACAAAAACTCTCTCACACACACACACATACAAAAACTCTCTCACACACACAAAAACTCTCTCCCTCTCCCACACACACACAAAAACACTCTCTCTCTCACACACAAAAACTCTCCAACACACAAAAACTCTCTCTCACACACACACACACACACACAAATACTCTATACCACACATACACACACAAAACTCTCTCTCTCTCACACACACACAAAAACACACTCTCTCTCTCTCTCTCTCACACACGCAAAAACTCTCTCCCTCTCTCACACACACAAAAGCTCTCTCCCTCTCACACACACGCAAAAACGCTCTCCCTCTGACACACACACAAAAACTCTCTCCCTCTCACACACACAAAAACTCTCTCCCTCTCACACACACACAAAAACTCTCGAACACACAAAAGCTCTCTCTCACAAACACAAAAACTCTCTACCACACGCACACAAAAACTCTCATCCACACACACACAAAAACTCTCTCTCACACACACCCACAAAAACACTCTCTCTCACACACACAAACACACACACTCTCTCTCTCACACACACACACAAAAACACACACTCTCTCTCTCACACACACACACACAAAAACACACTCTCTCTCTCACACACACAAAACACACTCTCTCTCTCTCTCTCTCACACACACACAATCACACACAAAAACACACTCTCTCTCTCACACGCACACAGAAACTCTCTCGGTCTCCACTCACACACACACAAAAACTCTCTCTCTCACACACACACAGACAAAAACTCTCTCACACACACAAAAACTCTCTCCCTCTCCCACACACACATAAAAACACTCTCTCTCTCTCTCTCTCTCACACACACACACACACACACACAAATACTCTGTACCACACACACACACAAAAACTCTCTCTCTCACACATATAAATACTCTACACCACACACACACACAAAAACTCTCTCACACTCACACACACACACACACACACAAAAACACCTTCTCTCTCTCACACACACACACAAAACTCTCTCTCTCTCACACACACACAAAAATACACTCTCTCTATCTCTCACACACACACACAAAAATTCTCTCCCTCTCTCACACACACACAAAAACACTCTCTCTCTCACACACACACAAAAACTCTCTCTCTCTCTCACACACACAAAAACTCTCTCCCTCTCACACACACACACAAAAGCTCTCTCCCTCTCACGCACACACACACATACACACACACACACACAAAAACACACTCTCTCTCTCACACACACACACACACAAAAACACACTCTCTCTCTCACACACACAAAACACACTCTCTCTCTCACACACACACACACACAAAAACACACTCTCTCTATCACACGCACACAGAAACTCTCTCCGTCTCCTCTCAGACACACACAAAATCTCTCTCCCTCTCTCACACACACACAAAAACACTCTCCCTCTCTCTCACACACAAAAACACTCTCTCTCTCTCACACACACACAAAAACTCTCTCCCTCTCTCTCACACACAAAAACTCTCTCCCTCTCTCACGCACACAAAAACTCTCTCCCTCTCTCACACACACAAAACTCTCTCTCACACACACACACACAAGGTCACTCTCTCTCTCTCACACACACACACTCTCTCTCTCTCTCTCCGTTGCTCTCACACACACACAAAAACCCTCACACACACAAATCGCTCTCACACACACAAAAAAACTCTTTCACACACATAAACACTCTCAAAAACAAACACACATACACAAACCTATACACACAAATTCACACAAACACACATAAGCACACACACACACACAAATGCTCTCTCACACACACACAAAAACTCTCTCACACGCACATACACACACAAACTCTCTCTCTCATGCAAAAACTCTTTCAGACACACACAAAAACTCTCCCTCTCCCACACACACACAAAAACTCTCCCTCTCCCACACACACACAAAAACTCTCTCTCACACACAAAAACTCTCACACACACAAAAACTCACTCACACACACAAAAACTCTATGCGACACACACACACACACACAAACTCTCTCTCACACACACACACATAAAAACACACTCTCTCACACACAAACACAGTCTCTCTCTCACACACACACACAAAAACTCTATACCACACACACACACATAAAAACACACTCTCTCACACACAAACACAGTCTCTCTCTCACACACACACACAAAAACTCTATACCACACACATACACACAAAAATACTCTCTCTCACACACACACACAAACACACTCTCTCTCTCTCTCACACACACACAAAAACACACTCTTCTCTCACACACACACAAAAACACTGTCTCCTCTCACACACACACACACAAACTCTCTCCCTGTGTCTCACACACACAAAAACACACTCTCTCTCTCACACACACATACACACACACAAATACTCTATACCACACACACACACAAAAACTCTCTCTCTCACACACACACAGATAAACTCTCTCACACACACACACACAAACACACACACACAAAAACACACTCTCTCTCTCTCTCTCACACACACACACAAAAACTCTCTCCCTCTCTCACACACACACAAAAACACTCTCTCTCTCACACACACACAAAAACACTCTCTCTCTCTCACGCACACACACAAAAACTCTCTCCCTCTCTCACACACACAAAAACTCTCTCCCTCTCACACACACACACACAAAGGCTCTCTCCCTCTCACGCACACACACATACAAAAACACACTCTCTCTCTCACACACACAAAACACACACACACTCTCTCTCTCTCTCTCTCTCTCACACACAAAAACACACTCTCTCTCTCACACGGACACAGAAACTCTCTCCGTCTCCTCTCACACACACACAAAAACTCTCTCCCTCTCACTCACACACAAAAACGCTCTCCCTCTCTCACACACACAAAAACTCTCTCCCTCTCACACACACACACAATAACTCTCTCCCTCTCACACACACACACAAAAACTCTCTCTCACACACACACAAAAGCTCTCGAACACACAAAAGCTCTCTCTCACAAACACAAAAACTCTCTACCACACGCACACAAAAACTCTCTCTCATACACACACACACACAAAAACTCTCTCTCACACACACCCACAAAAACACTCTCTCTCACACACACTAACACACACACTCTCTCTCTCTCACACACACACACACAAAAACACACACTCTCTCTCACACACACACACACACAAAAACACACTCTCTACCACACGCACACAAAAACTCTCTCTCATACACACACACACACAAAAACTCTCTCTCACACACACCCACAAAAACACTCTCTCTCACACACACTAACACACACACTCTCTCTCTCTCACACACACACACACACAAAAACACACACTCTCTCTCTCACACACACACACACACACACACAAATACTCTATTCCACACACACACACAAAAACTCTCTCTCTCACACACACAAACAGAAAAGCTCTCTCTCTCTCACACACACACACACACAAACACACTCTCTCTCTCACACACACATACACACTCAAAACCACACTCTCCCTCTCTCTCTCACACACGCAAAAGCTCTCTCCCTCTCTCACACACACAAAAACTCTCTCCCTCTCACACACACACACAAAAGCTCTCTCCCTCTCACGCACACACACACATGCACACACACACAAAAACACACTCTCTCTCTCACACACACACACACACAAAAACACACTCTCTCTCACACACACACACAAAAACACTCTCTCTCTCTCTCACGCACACACACAAAAACTCTCTCCCTCTCTCGCACACACAAAAACTCTCTCCCTCTCACACACACACACACAAAGGCTCTCTCCCTCTCACGCACACACACACACACATACAAAAACACACTCTCTGTCTCACACACACAAAACACACACTCTCTCTCTCTCTCTCTCACACACTCACACGGACACAGAAACTCTCTCCGTCTCCTCTCACACACACACAAAAACTCTCTCCCTCTCACTCACACACAAAAACGCTCTCCCTCTCTCACACACACAAAAACGCTCTCCCTCTCACACACACACACACAAAAACTCTCTCCCTCTCACACACACAGACAAAAACTCTCTCTCACAAACACAAAAACTCTCTACCACACGCACACAAAAACTCTCTCTCATACACACACACACACAAAAACTCTCTCTCACACACACCCACAAAAACACTCTCTCTCACACACACAAACACACACACTCTCTCTCTCACACACACACACACACACAAAAACACACACTCTCTCTCACACACACACACACAAACACACTCTCTCTCACACACACACAAACAACACTCTCTCTCTCTCTCTCTCTCACACACACAAACACATACAAAAACACACTCTCTCTCTCACACGCACACAGAAACCCTCTCGGTCTCCTCTTACACACACACAAAAACTCTCTCTCACACACACACACAGACAAAAACTCTCTCACACACACAAAAACTCTCTCCCTCTCCCACACACACATAAAAACACTCTCTCCCTCTCTCTCTCACACACACACACACACACACACACACACACAAATACTCTGTACCACACACACACACACAAACCCTCTCTCTCTCACACACACAAATACTCTATACCACACACACACACAAAAACTCTCTCACACTCACACACAAAAACACCTTCTCTCTCTCACACACACATACACACACAAAACTCTCTCTCTCACACACACACAAAAATACACTCTCTCTATCTCTCACACACACACAAAAACTCTCTCTCTCTCTCACACACACAAAA